>NW_027139453.1:3333333-3636363 GCF_035084215.1 Heptranchias perlo | reverse complement strand
AACACGGACCCCACTCTCAACACGGACTCCAATCTCAACACGGACTCCACTCTCAACATGGACCCCACTCTCAAAAAGGACCCCACTCTGAATACGGACCCCACTCACAACACGGACCCCACTCTCAACACGGACCCCACTCTCAAAACGGACCCCACTCTGAATACGGGCCACACTCTCAACACGGACCCCACACTCAACACGGACCCCACTTTCAACACGAACCCCACTCTGAGCACGGAGCCCACTCTGAACACAGGCCCCACTGTGAACGAGGCCCTCACTCATAAGACGGACCTCACTCTGAAAAGGGACCACATTCTGAACACGGACCCCAATCCGAGCACGGACCTCACTCTGAGCACGGGCCCCACTCTGAACAGGGGGCCCACTCTGAGCACGGACCCCAATCTGAACACGGACCCCAATCTGAGCACGGACCCCACTCTGAGCACGGGTCCCACTCTGAGAACGGGCCCCACTCTGAGCACGGACCCCAATCTGAACACGGACCCCAATCTGAGCACGGACCCCACTCTGAGCACGGGTCCCACTCTGAGAACGGGCCCCACGCTGAGCACGGACCCCAATCTGAGCACGGACCCCACTCTCAACACAGAACCCACTCTGAGCACGGACCCCACTCTCTACACAGAACCCACTCTGAGCACGGCCCCCACTCTCAAAACGGACCCCCCTCCCCCAGCACAAAGCCCACTCTGAGCACGGACTTCACTCTGAAGAATGACCCCACGGTAAACATAGTCCCCACTCCGAACACAGACCCATTCTTAACACAGACACCTCTCCGAACTTAGACCCCAATCTGAAGATTTCTGTGTTAGCCTTGATGGAGCTTTATTGTACATCTGGACGATGTTGTTCCTCTCTCCTCACTTCTCCTTCACCCCCCTGGTTCCTCCCACCTTTGGAACATTACGAATGTCATTTACATTCCCCCCTCCTCTTCATTCCAGAATTCTTCTCTCCTCCTCTTTACGTCTTTCTATAAATCTTCTTTAAATCTGCTTTTAATTTCCCCATTTCACCTGCCTGTCCCAGTAACTGAAACATTTTGGTCATTTTCCAACTGAATTCCTTACTTTGCATACCAAGCAACAAAGCCACCACATCGACGGAACATTCATCCTGAGACTAAAGGTTTCAGAAATAATTGATGTGTGGAGCTCAGACCCGTATATATTTCGTTCCAGTAATGAGAGATATCCTTAATCGTCCCTGAACTGATAAAGTTGCTCTAAGGTGCCTTTCGAGTGCCTACAAAAACCTGCTTAAAACCTGTTCAAAACCTGTTTCTTCAAATTTATTTTCTCCGCCTATCTCCTTACCACGCACTGCCTCTGCATCACATTTTGCGAGATGTTGAATTCTTTGTAAAGTAATCTCCGATATCTATTTACAAACAAAGCCTGACACTGAACACAGACCGAAACTGAACATTGTCCCCACTCTGAAAACTCTCCCCACGCTGGGAACACAGAGCCCACAGGAAGCGGGGTGGGAGGCGGTGGTATCAATGTAACTGTGAGAGCCGGTGTTCTTAATAAGTCCCTGAATTGGCAGCGTTGCTCTGAGGTGCCGATCATGTGCACGCAAAAAGAAGCCTATTTCTTCAAATGGCTTTTCCTCCATTTTCTGTTGAACCCGCACTCTCTCTCTCTCTCTCTGCCACATTCTGCGTGAAATCGAATTCTTTGTAAAGTAATCTGATGTATCTATTTACAAACAAAGCCTGACACTGAAGACCGACCACCACTGCATTAGGGCAATAATCTGAACACAGACCCCTCTCTGAACACAGACTCCATTCTGAAGATGTTTTTGTTCGTGTGCAGGAAATTTTATTGTACATCTGGACGATGCTGTTCCTCTCCCCTCATTTCTCCTTCATCCCCCGTGGCTTCACCCCGCTTTGTATCATTACTTGTGTCATTTAGATTTCCCCCTCCTCTTCTTCATCGAACCTTCCTCTCCTCCATTTTATTTCTTTCTCTAAGTATGCTGTAAATCTGCTTGTTATTTCCACCATTTTATTTGATTTTCTTGTAAATATGACACTTTGGTCAGTTTTTAACTTAATTCCTTAATCTGGATTCCGAGCAACAAAGCCACCTCATCGACAGAATATATCGAGATTGCTCAGGGGGAAGGAGGAATTCTGTTTAGTTGAAGGCGCAATTCTCACAAAATTGCATCCAGAACCATCTATGAGACACCGCCCTGTGTTACATGGACATTCAATCCTGGGGCCTAAATACCTGAGATAAAAGAATTGAGCGGAGTTCAGGCCTAAAAATATTTAGTGCCAGTAATGTAAAGATGTCCTTAAAATGTCCTGAATTGTAAAGTGGCTCGAAGGTGTTTACAAGTGCCTTCAAAATCTGTTTTAAAACCAATTTCTTCAAAGAGCTTTGCCTCCATCTATCTCTTTAAGACGCACTTTCTCTCACATTCTGCAAGCTGATGAATACTTTATAAAATAGTCTGAGCTATCTATTTATAAACAAAGCCTGACAATGAACACAGATCCGACACGGAACACAGACTCCTCTCAGAAGAAATAATTCACTCTCTGCACAGACAACACTCTGAACACAGGCCACACTTTGAACAATGTATATTCAGTGTACTGGGACGTATTGTTCTCCGTGGCTAATCTGCCTGAACACCAACGACACCTTTTGATTGGTGAGATGGTGTCCCAGCCTAAAATAAGATATGCGATTTGAGAACCTTTCACTCATTCACCTGACGAAGGGAATAATCTCCGAAAGCTTGTGATTTTAAAATAAATTTGTTGGACTATAACCTGGTGTTGTAAGATTCCTTACGTTTGTCCACCCCAGTCCATCACCGACATCTCCACATCATGAAGATTTCTGTGTTCGTATCGAAAGAGCTTTATTGTACAGCTGGACGACGCTGTTCCTCTCTCCTCACTTCTCCTTCACCCTCGTGACTCCACCCACCTTTGGAACATTACAGATCTCATTTACATTCCCCCTTCCTCTTCATCCCCGAATTCTCCTCTCCTCCACTTTAGTTCTTTCTGTTAATCTTCTTTAAATCTGCTTTTTATTTTGCCCATTTTACCAGCCTGACTCAATAACTGAAAAATTTTGGCCATTTTCCAAATGAAATGCTTACTTTGCATTCAAAGGAACAAAGCCACCTCATCGACAGAATAATATTTTCATACGGGACAGAGATTGCTCAGGGGGAAGGAGGAATTCTTTTTGTTAAATGCTTAATTCTCACAAAATTGTATCCAGAACACACTATAATACACCGCCCTGTGTCACATGAGGGGAACACTGTGAACATTCACCCCTGGGAACTAAATACCCGGGTTAAAATTACTGTTCGGAGTTCAGGCCTTGAAATATATAGTGCCAGTAATGAAAATATGCCCTTAATCTATCCTGAATTTGTAAAGAGCCTGTAAGGTGTCTGCAAGTGCCTTCAAAAGCTGCTTTAAAACCAATTTGTTCAGAGAGCTTTGCCTCCATCTGTCTATTTAAGCTGCACTCTCTCACACAGTATGCAAGCAGTTGAATCCTTTATAAATTATTCTGAGTTATCGATTGATAAACAAAGCCTGACACTGAACACAGATCCCACACGGAACACAGACACCTCTCAGAACACAGACAACACTCCGAACACAGACCCCACTCTGAAAACAGACTCCACTCTGAAAAAAGACACCACTCTGAACACAGGCCCAACTCTGAACTAAAACCCCACTCTGAACACAGACCACACTCCACATGCAGACATCACACTGAACACAAACGCTACTCTGAACACAGACCTCACTCTGAAAAAAGATACCACTCTGAACACAGACCTCACTCTGAACACAGACAATACTCTGAACAAAAACCCCACTCTGAACACATACCTCAATCTGAACCCATACACCCCACTCTGAACACAGTGCTCACTCGGAGCAGAGGCCTCACTTTGAATACAGACCTCACTCTGAACACATACACCCGACTCTGAACACAAACACCCCATTCTGAACACAGGCACCAAAATCTGAACAAAGATAATCTGAACAAAGACTTCACTCTGAAAAAGACAGCACTCTGAACCCGACACCACTCTGAACACATATACCACACTCTGAACACATAGACCCCACTCTGAACACATGCATCCCAATCTGAACAAAGACACCGCTCTGAAAACAGGTCCCACTCTGAATACAGGCCCTCTCTGAACACAGGCCCCACCCGGAACACAGGCCCCACTCCGGACACAGACCCCACTCTGAAGATTTCTGTGTCAGTGTAGACAGAGCTTTATTGTACATCTGGACGATGCTGTTCCTCTCTGCTCATTTCTCCTTCACCCCCGTGGCTCCACCCACCTTTGGAACATTACAGATCTCATTTACATTCTCCTCTCCTTTTCATCCCCGAATTCTCCTCTCCTCCACTTTAGTTCATTCTGTAAATCTTCATTAAATCTGCTTTTCATTTTCCCCGTTTCACCAGCCTGACACAGCAACTGAAATATTTTGGTCATTTTCCAAATGAAATGCTTACTTTGCATTCAAAGGAACAAAGCCACGTCATCAACTGAATACGTTTTCATGGGAGACAGAGATTGCTCAGGGGCAAAGGAGGTATCTGTTTTGTTGAAGTTCGAATTTAAACAATATTCTATCCAAAACAAACTGTGAGACAGGAGTTTGTGTCACATGAGGAGAAACGCTCCGATCATTGTTATGTTATGCACAGACCCGAAAATATTTCGTGCCAATAACAAAATAAATCCTCAATAGTCCCTGAACTGATAAAGTTGTTCTAAGGTGCCATTCAAGTGCCATCAAAAACCTATTTATATCCTGTTTCTTCAAACTTATTTTCTCCACCTATCTCCTTACCCCGCACTGTTTGACCCTCACATTCTGCACGCTGCTGAATTCTTTGTAAAGCAATCTCCGATATCTATTTACAAACAAAGCCTGGCACTGAATACAGACCGAAACTGCATAAGGGCCATATTCTGGACACAGGCCCCAGTCTGAAGATGTTTTTTGTTAGTGTACAGGAAACTTTATTGCACATCTGGACGATGCTGTTCCTCTCCCCTCACTTCTCCTTCACCCCGCCCCACCACCTTGGCTCGAGCCATCTTTGTAACATTAGTTGTGTCATTTACATTTCCCCTTCCTCTTCGTGAGCGAATCTTCCTCTCCTCCACTTTACTTCTTTCTCTCAGTATGCTGTAAATCTGCTTTTATTTTCCCCATTTAGTTGCTTTCCTCTGTAAACATAACACTTTGGTCAGTTTTCAACTTGATTCCATAGTTTGGATTCGTAGCAAAAAAGCCAACTCATGGACAGAATATATTTTCATCAGGGACAGAGATTGCTCACGGGGAAGGAGGAATTCTGCTAAGTTTCAGGCGTAATTCTCAAAACATTGTATCGACGACAAATTATGAGACTCGGGCCTGTGTCACAGGAGAGGAACACAATTAACATTCACCCCTGGGAACTAAATACCTGAGATCAAATTACAGTGCGGAGTTCAGGACTTAAAATATTTAGTGCCATGAATGTAAAGATGCCCTTAATATGTCGTTAATTGTAAAGAGGGTCTAAGGTGTCTGCAAGTGCCTTCAAAAGCTGTTTTAAAACCAATTTCTTCAAAGAGCTTTGCCTCCATCCATCTCTTTAAGCCGCTCTTTTTCTCACATTCTGCTATCAGTTGAATCGTTTATAAATTAGTCTGAGGTATCTATTTATAAACAAAGCCTGACACTGAACACAGATCCGACACGGAACACAGACTCCTCTCAGAACAAAGACACCACTCTCAACACAGACAGAAGTCGGAACACAGACCACACTCTGAGCAAAGACACCAATCTGAACACAGGCCCCACTCTGAATACACACTCCCCACTCTGAACACAGACCCCACTCTGAACATGGACTCTAATCAACATATCGTCATCAGACTGAACGCAAATCCCAGTCTGAACACAGAAACCCACTCTGAACACAGACCCCACTCTGAAGATTCCTGTGTTCGTGCAGACAGAGCTTTATTTTACATCTGGACGATACTTTCATCTCTCCCCACTTCTCCTTCAGCCCCGTGGCTCCAGCCACGCTTGGAACATTACTTACGTCATTAACATTCCCCAGACCTCTTCATTCCGAATTCTCCTCTCCTACACTTTAATTCTTTCTGCAAAACTTCTTTAAATCTGCTTTTTATATTCCCCGTTTTACCTGCCTGACTCAGTAACTGTAACATTTTGGTCATTTTGGAACTGAATTAATTACTTTGCATACCAAGGAACAAAGCCACGTCATCGACAGAAGATATTTTCATGCGTGACAGGGATTGCTAAGTGGTACGGAGCTATCTGTCTTGTTGAAATTCGAATTCAATCAAAATTCAGTCCGAAACTGTGAGGCAGAACCTTGTGTTACATGAGGGGAAACACTCTGAAGAATCACCCCTGAGACCGACAGATCTCAGGTCGAATTGTTATGTTTTGCTCAGACCCGAACAAGTCTCGTGCCAGGAATGAAAGACATCCTCAATAGTCCCTGAACTGATAAAGTTGTTCTAAGGTTCCATTCAAGTGCCGTCCAAAACCTATTTAAAATCTGTTTCTTCAATGTTATTTTCTCCACCTATCTCCTTAACACGCACTATCCCTGCCACACACTCTGCGCGCTGTTGAATTCTTTTTAATGCAATCTCCGATATCTATTTAAAATCTAATTCTAACACTGAATACAGATCGAAACTAAACATTGTCCCCACTCTGATAACTGTCCCCGCAAGAGGAACACAAAGCCCACAGGAAGCGGGGTGGGAGACGGTGTCATCAATGTAGCTGTGAGAGTCGGTGTTCTTTATCTGTCCCTGAATTGGCAGCTTTGCTCTGTGGTGCCGATCACGTGCACGCAATAGAAAACCGATTTCTTCAAAAGGCTTTTCCTCCATTTTCTCTTTAACCCGCAATCTCTCCCACATTGTGCGCGCAGTCGAATTCTTTGTAAAGTAATCTGAGGCATCTATTCATAAACAAATTCTGACACTGTATACCGATCACCACTGCATAAGGGCCATGCTCTGAATAGAGACCCTTCTCTCAACACAGACTCCATTCTGAAGATGTCTTTGTTCGTGTACAGGACACTTTATTGTAAATCTGGACGGTGCTGTTCCTCTCCCCTCACTTCTCCTTCACCCCGCACCACCCCCTTGGCTCGACCCATCTTTGTATCATTACTTATGTCATTTACATTTCCCCCTCCTCTTCGTCATTGAATCTTCCTCTCCTCCAGTTTACTTCTTTCTCCAAGTATGCGGTGAACCTGCTTTTTATTTTTTTTCCATTTTAGTTGCTTTTCTCTGTAAATATAACACTTTGGTCAGTTTTCAACTAAATTCCTTACTTTGGATTCCAAGCAACAAAGCCACCTCATCGACTGAATACATTTCCATACGGGACAAAGGTTGCTCAGGAGGAGGGAGTAATTCTGTTTCGTTAAAGGCGTAATTCTCACAAAATTGTATCGAGAACAAACTGTGACACACCGCCCTGTGTCACAGAAGGGGAAAACTATGAACATTCACCCCTGAGAACTAAATACCCGATATAAAATTACTGTGCGGAGTTCAGGCCTTGAACAATTTAGTGCCATTAATGTAAAGATGCCCTTAATGTATCCTGAATTGGTAAATAGGTTGTAAGGTGTCTGAAAGTGCCTTCAAAAGCTGCTTTAAAACCAATTTGTTCAGAGAGCTTTGCCTCCATCTATCTCTTTAAACTGCACTCTCTCATACATTATGCACGCAGTTGAATCCTTTATGAATTATTCTGAGTTATTGACTGATAAACAAAGCCTGACACTGAACACAGATCCCACACGGAAAACAGGCTCCTCTCAGAACACAGACTCCACTCTGAACACAGACCAAAGTCGGAACATAGACCCCACTCGGAACACAGACCCAATTCTGAACACAGAACGACTCTGAACACAGACCCAGCTCTGAAGATTTCGGTGTTCGTATCGAAAGAGCTTTATTGCACATCTGGAAGACGCTGTTCCTCTCTCCTCATTTCCCTGTCACCCCCGTGGCTCCACCCATCTTTGGAACTTTCCATATGTCAGTTACATTCGCCCTTCCTCTTCATCCCCGAATTCTCCTCTCCTCCACTTTAGCTCTTTCTGCGATTCTTCTTTAAATCTGCTTTTTATTTTCCACATTTTACCAGCCTCACTCAGCAACCAGAATATTTTGGTTATTTTCCAAATGAATTGCTTACTTTGCATACAAAGCAACAAAGCCACCTCATGGACGTAATATATTTTCATAAGGGACATAGATTGCTCAGGGGATGGCGGAATTCTGTTAAGTTCAAGGCTTAATTCTCACAAAATAGTTTCCAGAACAAACTATAAAACACCGCCCAGTTTCACATGGGGGAACAGTGTGAACATTCACCTGTGGGAACTAAATAGCCGAGATAAAATTAATGTGCGGAGTTCAGGCCTTGAAATATTTAGAGCCAGTAATGAAAAGATGCCCTTACTATATCCTGAATTGTAAAGAGGCTGGAAGGTGTCTGCAAGTGCCTTCAAAAGCTGCTTGAGAACCAATTTGCTCAGAGAGCTTTGCCTCCATCTATCTCTTTAAGCTGCACTCTCTCATACAGTATGCACGCAGTTGAATCCACTCTGAACACAGACCCAATTCTGAACACAGACCCACTCTGAACACAGACCCTGCTCTGAAGATTTCTGTGTTCGTATAGAAAGAGCTTTATTGTACATCTCGACGACGCTGTTCTTCTCTCCTCATTTCTCCTTCACCCCCGTGGCTCCACCCACCTTTGGAACATTACATATGTCAGTTACATTCCCCCTTCCTCTTCATCCCCGAATTCTCCTCTCCTCCACTTTAGTTCCTTCTGTAAATCTTCTTTAAATCTGCTTTTTATTTTCCCCATTTTACCTGCCTGACTCAGCAACCGAAAAAAGTTGGTCATTTTCCAAATGAATTGCTTACTTTGCATACAAAACAACAAAGCCACCTCATCGACAGAATATATTTTCATACGGCACAGAGATTGCTCAGGGGGAAGGAGGAATTCTGTTTAGTTCAATGCTTAATTCTCACAAAATTGTATCCAGAACAAACTACAATAAACCGCCCTGTGTCAAATGAGGGGAACACCGTGAACATTCACCCCTGGGAACTAAATAACCGAGATAAAATTACTGTGTGGAGTTCAGGCCTTGAAATATTTAGTGGCAGCAATGAAAATATACCCTTAATATATCCTGAATTGTAAAGAGGCTGTAAGGTGTCTGCAAGTGCCTTCAAAAGATGCTTTAAAACCAATTTGTTCCGAGAGCTTTGCCTCCATCTATCTCTTTAAGCTGCACTCTCTAACACGGTATGCACGCAGTTGAATCCTTTATAAATTATTCTGAGTTATTGACTGATAAACAAAACCTGAGAGTGAAGAAAGATCCCACTCGGAAAACAGGCTCCTCTCAGAACACAGACTCCACTCTGAACACAGACCAAAGTCGGTACACAGTCCCAACTCTGAACACAGACCTCACTCTGAACACAGACACCACTCTGAACACAGCCCCCACTCTGCACACAGACGACACTCTGAACACAGACCCCACTCTGAACACAGACCCCACTCTGAACACAGGCCCCACTTTGAACACAGACCCCACTTTGAACACAGGCACCACTCTGAACACAGACACCACGCTGAACACAGGCCCCACTGTTTACATGGACCTCACACTGAACACATACACCCCACTGTGAACACAGAAACCACTGTAAACACTGACATCACCCTGAACACAGAAACCACTCTGAAGAAAGACAGCACTCTGAACACAAATCCCACTGAGAACACAGTCCCCACTCTGAAAACAGACACCGCTCTGAACACATAAACCCCACTCTGAACACTGTCGCCACTCAGAACACAGACCTCAATCTGAGCACGGACCCCACTCTGAGCACGGACCCCACTCTGGACACGAACCACACACTGAGTACGGAGCACACTCTGAACACAGATCCCACTGTGAACACAGTTCCCCCTCTCAACACAGAACTCACTCTGAACAGGGACCCCAACCTAAACACAGACCCCACGGTGAACACAGTCCCCACTCTGAACACAGAGCCACTCGGAAGCTGAACCCAATCTGAATGCAGTCCCCACACTGAACACAAACCCCATTCTGAACACAGACCCGCCACTGATCGCGGATCCCACTCTCAACACAGACGCCACTCTGAACACAGACCCCATTCTGAACACAGACCCACTGCGAACACATACCCCACTCTGAAGATTTCGGTGTTCGTTTCGAAAGAGCTTTATTTTACATCTGGACGACGCTGTTCCTCTCTCCTCATTTCTCCTTCACACCCGTGGCTCCACCCATCTTTGGAACATGACATATGTCAGTTACATTCCCCCTTCCTCTTCATCCCCGAATTGTCCTCTCCACCACTTTAGTTCTTTCTGTAAATCTTCTTTAAATCTGCTTTTTATTTTCCCCATTTTACCAGCCTCACTCAGCAACCATAAAAATTTGGTCATTTTCCAAATGAATTGCTTACTTTGCATACAAAGCAACAAAGCCACCTCATGGACAGAATATATTTTCATAAGGGACAGAGATTGCTCAGGGGATGGAGGAATTCTGTTTAGTTAAAGGCTTAATTCTCACAAAATTATATCCAGAACAAACTATAATACTCCGCCCTGTTTAACATGGGGGGACACTGTGAACATTCACCTGTGGCAACTAAATACTGGAGATAAAATTACTGTGCGGCGTTCAGGCCTTGAAATATTTAGTGCCAGTAATGAAAAGATGCCCTTACTATATCCTGAATTGTAAAGAGGCTGGAAGGTGTCTGCAAGTGCCTTCAAAAGATGCTTCAAAACCAATTTGTTCAGAGAGCTTTGCCTCCATCGATCTCTCTCTTAGCTGCACTCTCTCACACATTATGCATGCAATTGAATCCTTTATAAATTATTCTGAGTTATCGATTGATAAACAAAGCCTGACACTGAACACAGATCCCAACGGAACACAAACTCCTCTCAGAACACAGACTACACTCTGAACGCAGACCCCAATCTGAACACCGAACCCACTCTGAACAAAGACAGCACTCTGAACACAGGCCCAACTCTGAACACAGACCCCACTCTGAACACAGACCCCACTCCACATGCAGGCATCACACTGAACGCAAACACCACTCTGAACATAGACACCACTCTGAACGTAGACCTCACTCTGAAAAAAAACCCACTCTGAATACAGACCTCAGTCTGAACACCGACACCTCACCATGAACACATACACCCCTTTCTGAACACAGGCACCCGTCTGAACAAAGACAACACTCTGAACAAAGACAGCACTCTGATCACAGACACCACTCTGAAAACACATCGAACCCACCCTGAAAACATGCACCCCAATCTGAACAAAGGCCCCACTCTGAACATAAACCCACTCTGGACATAGACCCCACTCTGAAGATTTCTGTGTTAGTGTAGACAGAGCTTTATTGTACATCTGGACGATGCTGTTCCTCTCTGCTCATTTCTCCTTCACCCCCGTGGCTCCACCCACCTTTGGAACATTACATATGTCATTTACATTCTCCTCTCCTTTTCATCCCAGAATTCTCCTCTCCTCCACTTTAGTTCTTTCTGTAAATCTTCTTTAAATCTGCTTTTCATTTTCCCCATGTTACCAGCCTGACCAAGTAACTGAAATACTTTGGTCTTTTTCCAAATGAATTCCTTGCTTTGCATACAATGGAACAAAGCCACGTCATCAACAGAATACGTTTTCATAAGGGACACAGATTGCTCAGGGGCAACGGAGGTATCTGTTTTTTTGAAGTTCCAATTCAAACAATATTCTGTCCATAACAAACTGTGAGACAGGACTTTGTGTCACATGAGGAGTCTGTGTTCCGTGTCGGATCTGTGTTCAGTGTCACGCTTTGTTTATAAATAGATACCTCACACTAATTTATAAAGGACTCAACTGCTTGCATAAGGTGAGAAAAAGTGCGGCTTAAAGAGATAGATGGAGGCAAAGCTCTTTGAAGAAATGCGTTTTAAAACAGCTTTTGAAGGCGTTGCAGACACCTTCGACATTCTTTGCAATTAAGGACATATTAAGCGCATCTTTACATTAAGGGCACTAAATATTTTAAGGCCTGAACTCCGCACTGTAATTTTATCTCAGGTATTTAGTTCCCAGGGGTGAATATTAATAGTTTTCCCCTCCTGTGTCACAGGGCGGTGTCTCATAATTTGTTCTCGATAAAATTTTATGAGAATTACGCCTCAAACTAAACAGATTTCCTCCTTCCCCCTCATCAATCTCAGTCCCATATGAGAATATATTCTGTCTATGAGGTGGCTTTGTTGCTAGGAATCCAAAGTTTGGAATTAAGTTGAAAACTGACCAAAGTGTTATGTTTACAGAGGAAAGCAAATAAATGAGGGAAATAAAAGCAGATTTACAGCATACTTAGAGAAAGAAGTAAAGTGGAGGAGAGGAAGATTCGATTCCGATGAGGAGGGCAAATGTCAATGAAATAACTAATGTTACAAAGATGGGTCGAGCCAAGGGGGTGGGGCGGGGTGAAGGAGAAGTGAGGGGAGAGGAACAGCATCGTCCAGATGTGCAATAAAGTTTCGTGTACACTAACAATAAACATCTTCAGACTTGGGCCTGTGTTCAGAATATGGCCCTTATGCAGTTTCGGTCTGTATTCATTGCCAGGCTTTGTTTGTAAATAGATATCGGAGATTGCTTTACAATTGCTTTCCACATCGTTCCACATCGTTCACCTGAGGAAGGAGGTAGCCTCCGAAAGCTTGTGAATTTAAAATAAAATTGCTGGACTATAACTTGGTGTTGTAAAATTGTTTACAATGAATTCAGCAGCGTGCAGAATGTGAGGGACAAACAGTGCGGGGTAAGGAGATAGGGGGAGAAAATAAGATTGAAGAAACAGGATTTAAATAGGTTTTTGATGGCACTTGAATGGCACCTTAGTGCAAATTTATCAGTTCAGGGGCTATTGCGGATTTATTTGTATTACTGGCACCAAATTTGATCGTGTCTGAGCAAAACATAACAATTCAACCTGAGATCTGGAGATCCCAGGGTTGAATGTTTGGAGGAACAGATACACCCCTTTCTGAACATAGGGCACCCGTCTGAACAAAGACACCACTTGAGCAATTGAGTCCTTTATAAATTAGTCTGAAGTATCTATTTATAAACAAAGCGTGACACTGAACACAGATCCGACACGGAACACAGACCACTCTGAACAAAGACAACAATCTGAACACAGGCCCCATTCTGAATACATACTGCCACTCTGAACACAGGCCCCACTCTGAACATAGATTCTACTCCACACCTAGTCATCAGACTGAACGCAAATCCCAGTCTGAACACAAAAACCCACTCTGAACACAGACCCCACTCTGAAGATTCATGTGTTCGTGTAGACAGAGCTTTATTTTACATCTTGACGATACTTTCATCTCTCCCCACTTCTCCTTCAACCCCCGTGGCTCCACCCACGATTCGAACATTACTTTTGTCATTTACATTCCCCAGACCTCTTCATTCCGAATTCTCCTCTCCTCCACTTTAATTCATTCTGCAAAACTACTTTAAATCTGCTTTTTATTTTCCCCATTGTACCTGCCTGACTCAGCAACTGAAACATTTTGTTCATTTTCTAACTGAATTACTTACTTTGCATGCCAAGGAACAAAGCCACGTCATCGAAAGAATATATTTTCATGCGTGACAGGGATTGCTCAGGAGGAACGGAGCTATCTGTTTTGTTGAATTTCGTATTCAATCAATATTCTGTCCTAAACTGTGAGGCAGGACTTGTGTCACATGAGGAGAAACACTCTGAACATTCACCCCTGAGACTTAAAGATCTCAGGAAAAATTGCTATTTGGAGTTCAGAGCGTAACACATTTCGTGCCAGTAAGAAATATGTCCTTTTTAGTCCCGGGAATGGTAAAGTTGCTCTAAAGTGCCAATTAAGTGCCTTCGAAAAACTGTTTCAAACCTCCAAGGTATTCCCTCCATCTCTCTCTTTAACCTGCACTCTCTCTCTCTCTCTCTCTCTCACCTTCTGCACGCAGTTGAATTCTTTATAAAGCAATCAGAGATATCAATTCACAAACAAAGCCTGACACGGAACACAGACCCCACTCTGAACCCAGACCCCACTCTGAACACAGGCCCCACGATGACCACAGACCCCACTCCGATCACTGTCCCCACTCTGAACACTGTCCCCACTCTGCACCCACACCCTACCCTGAACACAGTTCCCCACGATTACCACAGACACCACTCCGATCACTGTCCCCACTCTGAACCCAGACCCCACTCTGAACACTGTTCCCACTCTGAACACTGTCCACACTCTGAACACAGACCCAGTATAAGCACGGGCCCCACTGTGGACACATCCCCACTCTGTGCACGAACTCAACTCTCAGCACGGAACCCACTCTGAGCACGGACACCACTCTGAGCACGGAACACAGTCTGAGCAGGAACCCCACTCTGAGCACGACCCCCACTCTGAGCACGGACACGACTCTGAGCACGACCCCCAAACTTAGTACGAACCCCACTCTGAGCACGGACCCCACTCTGAGCACGGACACCACTCTGAGCACGACCCCCAAACTTAGTACGAACCCCACTCTGAGCACGGACCCCACTCTGAGCACGGACCCCACTCTGAGCACGGACCACACTCTGAGCACGGACACCACTCTGAGCACGACCCCCAAACTTAGTACGAACCGCACTCTGAGCAAGGACCCCACTCTGAGCACGAACCCCACTCTGAGCACGGACCACACTCTGAGCACGGACCCCACTCTGAGCACGGACCCCACTCTGAGCAAGACCCCCACTCTGAGCACGGACACCACTCTGAGCACGACCCCCACACTTAGTACGAACCCCAATCTGTGCACGGATCCCACTCTGAGCACGGACCCTATTCTGAGCACGGACCCCAGTCTGAGCACGGACCCCACTCTGAGCACGGACACCACTCTGAGCACGACCCCCACACTGAGCACGGACCCCACTCTGAGCACGGACCCCACTCTGAGCACGGACCCCACTCTGAGCACGGACACCACTCTGAGCACGGACCCCACTCTGAGCACGGACCCCACTCTGAGCACGGACACCACTCTGAGCACGACCCCCACACTGAGCACGGACCCCACTCTGAGCACGGACCCCACTCTGAGCACGGACCCCACTCTGAGCACGGACACCACTCTGAGCACGGACCCGACTCTGAGCACGGAACCCACTCTGAGCACGGACACCACTCTGTGCACGGATCCAACTCTGAGCACGGACCCCACTCTCAGCACGACACCACGATGTGCACGAGCCCAACACTGAGCACGGACCCCATTCTGAGCAGGAACCCCACTCTGAGCACGGACCCCACTCTGAGCACAGACCCTACTCTGAGCACGGAGCGCACCCTGCACACAGATCCCACTGTGAACACAGTTCCCCCCTCTCAAACCTTTGAGCACGGAACCCAAACTGAACACAGACCCCACGGCGAACACAGTCCCAACTGTGAACACAGATACACTCTGACACAGACCCCACAGTGAACACAGTCCCCACTGTCAACACAGACCCCACAGTGAACACAGATACACTCAGACACAGACCCCACAGTGAACACAGTGCCCACAGTGAACACAGATACACTCTGACACAGACCCCACAGTGAACACAGACCCCACAGTGAACACAGACCCCACAGTGAACACAGACCCCACAGTGAACACAGACCCCACAGTGAACACAGACCCCACTCTCAACACAGATCCACTCAGACAAAGAACCCACTCTGAGCAGAGTGCACATTCTAAACACTGACACAACTCTGAACACGGACCCTTCTCTGAACACTGATCCCACTCTGAACACAGACCCCACTCTGAAAACAGACCCCACTCTGGACAAAGTCATCGCTCTGAACACAGACTCCACTCTGGACACAGACCCCACTCTGAACACTGTTCCCACTCTGAACACAGACCCCACTCTGAAAACAGACCCCACTCTGGACACAGACGCCACTCTGAACACAGACCCCACTCTGGTCACAGACCCCACTCTGAACACTGATCCCACTCTGAACACAGACCCCACTCTGAACACTGATCCCACTCTGAACACAGACCCCACTCTGAAAACAGACCCCACTCTGAACACAGACCCCACTCTGAACACAGACCCCACTCTGAACACAGACCCCACTCTGAACACAGACCCCACTCTGGACACAGACCCGACTCTGAAGATTTCTTTGTCAGTGCAGAGGAAACTTTATTGTATATCTGGACGATGCTGTTCCTCTCTCCTCACTTCTCCTTCACCCCCGTGGCTCCACCCACCTTTGGAACATTACAGATCTCATTTACATTCTCCTCTCCTTTTCATCCCCGAATTCTCCTCTCCTCCACTTTAGTTCTTTCTGTAAATCTTCTTTAAATCTGCTTTTCATTTTCCCCATTTTACCAGCCTGACTCAGGAACCGAAACATTTTGGTCATTTTCCAAATGAATTACTTACTATGCATACAAAGCAAAAAAGCCACCTCATTAACAGAATTTTCGTAGGGGACACAGATTGCTCAGGGGAAACGAATGTATTGGTTTTGTTGAAGTTCGAATTCAAACAATAGTCTGTCCAAAACAAACTGTAAGACAGGACTTTGTGTCATATGAGGAGAAACACTCCGAACATTCACCCCTGAGACCTACAGATCTCAGGTAGAATTGTTATTTTCTGCTCAGACCCGAACATGTCTCGTGCCAGTAATGAAAGACATCCTCAATAGTCCCTGAACTGAAAACTTTGTGCTAAGGTACCATTCAAGTGCCGTCCAAAAACGATTTAAAACCTGTTTCTTCAAAGTTATCTTCTCCACTCTGGACACAGACCCCACTCTGAACACAGACCCCACTCTGAACACAGGCCCCACTTTGAATACAGACCTCACTCTGAACACAAACACCCCACTCTGAACACAGGCACCACTCGAAACAAAGACACCACTCTGAAGACAGACCCCAGTCTGAACATGGACCCACACTCTGAAGACAGACCCCAGTCTGAACATGGACCCACACTCTGAAGACAGACCCCAGTCTGAACATGGACCCACACTCTGAAGACAGACCCCAGTCTGAACATGGACCCACACTCTGAAGACAGACCCCAGTCAGAACATGGACCCACACTCTGAAGACAGACCCCAGTCTGAACATTGACCACACTCTCAACACAGACACCACTCTGAACACATACACCCCACTGTGAACACAGACCCCACTGTGAACACAAACAACACTCTGAACACAGACCCCACTCTGAACACAGTCCCCACTCATGAACAGACACCACTCTGAACACAGACCCCACTCTGAACACGCACCCCACTATGAAGAAAGACACCACTCTAAACAAAGAACCCACACTGAAAAAAGACCCCACTCTGAACATAAACCCCACTCTGGACACAGACCCCACTCTGGACACAGACCCCACTGTTAAGACTCCTGTTTTAATGTTGACGATGTTGTTCCTCTTTTTCACTTCTCCTTCACCCCCGTGGCTCCACCCACCTTTGGAACATTATGTATTTCAATTAAATTCCCCCTTCTCTTCATTCCGAATTCTCCCCTCCTCCACTTTCGTTGTTTCTGCAAACTTCTTTAAATCTGCTTTTTATTTTCCCCATTTTACCAGCCTGACTCAGTAACTGAAACAGTTTGGTTCTTTTCCAACTGAATTGCTTACATTGCATACCAAGGAACAAAGCCACCTCGTCAACAGAATAAGTTTTCGTGAGGGACACAGATTTCTCAGGGGCAACGGAGGTATCTGTTTTGTTGAATTTCGAATTCAACCAATATTCTGTCCGAAAGAAACTGTGTGGCAGGACCTTGTGTCACATGAGGAGAAACACTCTGAACATTCACCCCTGAGACTTAAAGATCTCAGGTTAAATTGCTATTTGAAGTTCAGAGCCTAACATGTTTCGTGCCAGTAATGAAAGATGTCCTTATTAATCTCGGAAATGGTAATGTTGCTCTCAGGTGCCACTCAAGTGCCTTCAAAAAACGGTTCAAACCATTTTCTTCCAAGGTATTCCCTCCATCAATCTCTTTCACCCGCACTCTCTCTCTCTCTCACCTTCTGCACCAAGTTGAATTCTTTGAAAAGCAATCTGAGATATCTATTTACAAAAAAAGCCTTACACTGAACACAGACCCCACTCTGAACACAATCCCCGCTAGAATCACAGACACCACTCTGAATACTGCCCCTACTCTGAACCCTGCCCCCACTCTGAACACTGACCCCACTCTGAACGCGGACCCCACTGTGGACTCGGACCCCACTCTGGACACGGACCCCACTCTGAGCACGAACGCCACACTGTGCACGAACCCCAACTGAACACGGACCCCACTAAGAACATGGACACCACTCTGAGCACAGAAGCCACTCTGAGCATGGAGCCTAATCTGAACACAGATGCCACTGTGAACACAGTCCCCGTTCTCAAAACAGAACCCAATCTGAGCACGGACTCCACTCCGAACACCGACTCCACGGTGAACACAGTCCCCACTCTGAACACAGACATACACTGGCACAGACCCCACTGTGAACACAGTCCACACTTTGAACACAGACCCACTCTGACACAGAACCCAGACTGAGTCAGAACCTACTCTGACACAGAACCCACTCTGAACACAGACCCACTCTGACATAAAACCCAGTCTGATACAGAACCAATCTGACACACTCTGAACAAAGGCCCCACTCTGAAGATTCCTGTGTCAGTGTGGACAGAGCTTTATGGTACATCTGGACGATGCTGTTCCTCTCTCCGCATTCCTCCTTCACCCCCGTGGCATCACCCACCTTTCAACCAATATTCTGTCCGAAACATATTGTGAGGCAGGACCTTGTGTCACATGAGGAGAAACACTCTGAACACTCACCCCTGGGACCGACAGATCTCATTTGCAATTGTTATGTTTTGCTCACACCCGAACATATTTCGTGCCAGTAACAAAATAAATCCTCAATTGTCACTGAACTGATAAAGTGCTTCTAAGGTGCCATTCAAGTGCCGTCAAAAACCTATTTAAAACCTTTTTCTTCAATGTTATTTTCTCCACCTATCGCCTTACCGCGCACTGTCTCTCCCTCACATTCTGCGCGCTGTTGAATTCCTTGTAAAGCAATCTCCGATATCTGGTTGCAAACAAAGCCTGACACTGAATTCAGATCTAAACTGAACATTGTCCCCACTCTGATAACTGTCCCCACTCTGGGAACACACAGCCCACAGGAAGCGGGGTGGGCGGCGGTGTTATCAATGTAGCTTTGAGAGCCGGTGTTCTTTATCAGTCCGTGAATTCGCAGCGTTGCTGTGTGGTGCCGATCATGTGGACGCAAAAGAAAACCTATTTCTTCAAATGGCTTTTCCTCCATTTCCTCTTTAACCTGCACTCTCTCACACAATCTGCGTGCATTCGAATTCTTTGTAAAGTAATCTGAGGTCTCTATTTATAAACAAAGCCTGACACTGAATACCAACCACCACTGCATAAGGACCACACTCTGAACACAGACCCCTCACTGAACACAGACCCCAATCTGAATACAGGCTCCACTCTGAGCACAGACTCCACTCTCGACACGGACCCGACTCTGAGCACAGACTCCATTCTGAAGATGTCTTTGTTAGTGTACAGGAAACTTTATTGTACATCTGGACGATGCTGTTCCTCTCCCCTCACTTCTCCTTCACGCTCCATGGCTTCACACACTATTGTAATATTACATATTTCATTTACATTTCCCCGTCACCTTCGTCATCGAATCTTCCTCTCCTCCACTTTATTTCTTTCTCTAAGTATGTTGCAAACCTGCTTGATATTTTATCTATTTCAGTTGCTTTTCTCTGTAAATATAAGTCTTTGGTCAGTTTTTAACTCAATTCCTTACTTTGGATTCCGAGCAACAAAGCCACCTCATCGACAGAATATATTTTCATACGGGACAGAGATTGCTCAGGGGGAAGGAGGAATTCTGTTTTGTTGAAGGCGCAATTCTCAAAGTTGTATCAAGAACAAACTATGAGACACCGCCCTGTGTCACATGAGGGGAACACTATGAACATTCACACCTGGGACCGAAATACCTCAAATAAAAATACAGTGCAGAGTTCATGCCTTAACATATTTAGTGCCATTAATGTAAAGATACCCTTAATAATTCATTCATTGGTCAAGAGTCTGTAAGTCCTGAATTGGTTAGGAGACCACACTCTGAACACAGACCCCACTCTGAAGATTTCGATGTGAGTGTTGACGGAGCTTTATTGTACATCTGTTCGGTGCTGTTCCTCTCTCCTCACTTCTCCTTCACGCCCGTGGCTCCACCCACCTTTGTTACATTACTTATGTCATTTCTGTTCCCCCTACCTCTTCATTCCCCAAACTTCCTCTTCTTTACTTCAGTTCTTTCTGCAAATCATCTTCAAATCAACTTTTTTATTTTTCCCATTTTACCTGCCTGACTCAGTGACTGAAACATTTTGGTCATTCGCCCCACTCTGGACACAGACACCACTCTGGACACAGACCCCACTATGGACACAGACCCCACTCTGGACACAGACCTCACTGTGAAGATTCCTGTGTTAATGTTGACGGAGCTTTATTGTACATCTGGAAAATGCTGTTCTTCTCTCCTCATTTCTCCTTCAACCCCCGTGCTTCACCCACCTTTGTTACAATACTGATGTCATTTACATTCCCCCCTCCTCTTCAGTCCGACTTCTCCTCTCCTCCACTTTTGTTCTTTCTGCAAATCTTCTTTAAAACTGCGTTTTATTTTTTCCCATTTTACCTGCCTGACTCAGTAACTGAAACATATTGGTCATTCTCCAACTGCATTCATTACTTTGCATACCAAGGAACAAAGCCACCGCATCGACAGAATATATTTTCATTTGGGAAAGAGATTGCTCAGGGGGAACGGAGCTATCGGTTTTGTTGAATTTCGAAATCAACCAATATTCTGTCCGAAACAAACTGTGAGGCAGGACCTTGTGTCACATGAGGAGAAGAACTCTGAACATTCACCCCTGAGAATTAAAGATCTCAGGTAAAATTTCTATTTGGAGTTCAGAGCCTAACGTATTTCGTGCAATTAATGAAAGATGTCCTTATTAGTCCCGGAAATGGTAAAGTTGCTCTGAGGTGCCAATCAAGTGCCTTCAAAAAACTGCTTAAAACCTTTTTTCTTCCAAGATATTTCCTCCATCTTTCTCTTTAACCCGCACTCTCTCTCACTGTCCGCACGCAGTTGAATTCTTTCCAAAGCAATCTGATAGATCTATTCTCAAACAAAGCCTGACACTGAACAAAGACCGACAATGAACACAGACCCAACTCTGAAAACATTCCCCACTCTGAACACAGAGCCAATTATGAACACAGACCCCATCATGAACACAGGCCCCACTTTGAACACATCCACCCCACTCTGAACACTGTCACCACATAGAACACAGACCCCACAATGAAAACGAACCCCACTCTGAGCACGAACCCCACTCTGAGCACGAACCCAACTCTGAGCACGAACCCCACTCTGAGCACGAACCCAACTCTGAGCACGAACCCAACTCTGAGCACGAATCCAACTCTGAGCACGGACCCAACTCTGAGCACGAACCCAACTCTGAGCACGAATCCAACTCTGAGCACGGACCCAACTCTGAGCCCGGACCTCACTCTGAACACAGATCCAACTGTGAACACAGTCCTTCCTCTCAACACAGAATCCACTATGAGCACGGACCCCAATCTAAACACAGACCCCAAGGCGAACACCGTCCCCACTCTGAACACAGCGCCACTCTGAAGCAGAACCAACTCTGAATACAGTCCCCACACTGACCACAAAGCCCATTCTGAACACAGACCCAACACTGAACGCAGATCCCACTCTGAACACAGACCACACTCAGAACACAGACTTCACACACAACACAGACCCCACTCTGAACACGGACCCACTCTGAACACAGACCCTGCTCTGAAGATGTCTGTGTTCGTATAGAAAGAGCTTTATTGTACATCTCGACGACGCTGTTACTCTCTCCTCATTTCTTCTTCACCCCCGTGGCTCCTCCCACCTTTGGAACATTACATATGTCATTTAAATTCTCCTCTCCTCTTCATCCCCGAATTCTCCTTTCCTCCACTTAAGTTCCTTTTGTAAATCTTCTTTAAATCTGCTTTTTATTTTCCCCATTTTACCAGCCTGACTCAGTAACCGAAAAATTTTGGTCATTTTCCAAATGAATTGCATACTTTGCATGCAAAGAAACAAAGCAACAAAGCCACCTCATCGACAGAATATATTTTCATACGGGACAGAGATTGGTCAGGGGGAAGGTGGAACTCTGTTTAGTTAAATGCTGAATTCTCACAAAATTGTATCCAGTACAAACTATAATAAACCGCACTGTGTGAAATGAGGGGAACACCGTGAACATTCACCTCTGGGAACTAAATAGCCGAGATAAAATTACTGTGCGGAGTTCAGGCCTTGAAATATTTAGTGGCAGTAATGAAAAGATGCCCTTTATATATCCTGAATTGTAAAGAGGCTGTAAGGTTTTTTGCAAGTGCCTTCAAAAGCTGGTTTAAAACCAATTTGTTCAGAGAGCTTTGCCTCCATCTATGTCTTTAAACTGCACTCTCTCACACAGTCTGCCCGCAGTTGAATCCTTTATAAATTATTCTGTGTTATCGATTGATAAACAAACCTGACACTGAACACAGATCACACACGGAACACAGACATCTATCAGAATACAGACTACACTCTGAACACAGACCCCACTCTAAAAACAGAACCCACTCTGAAAAAAGACAGCACTCTGAACACAGGCCCAACTCTGAACACAAACCCCACTCTGAACACAGACCCCACTCCAAATGCAGGCATCACACTGAACGCAAACACCACTCTGAACACAGACCTCACTCTGAAAAAAGACACCACTCTGAACACAAACCCCACTCTGAACCCATACACCCCACTCTGAACACAGGCACCACAAACTGAACGAAGAAAAACTGAACAAAGACTTCACTCTGAACAAAGACAGCACTCTGAACACAGACACCAATCTGAACACAGATACCCCACTCTGAACACATATACCCCAATCTGAACACAGACACCAATCTGAACACAGATACCGCACTCTGAACACATATACCCCACTCTGAACACATGCACCCCAATCTGAACAAAGACACCACTCTGAACACAGGCCCCGCTCTGAACACAGGCCCTCTCTGAACACAGGCCCCTCTCTGAACACGGACCCCACTCTGGACACAGACCCCACTCTGAAATTTTCTGTGTTAGTGTCGACAGAGCTTTATAGTACATCTGGACGATGCTGTTCCTCTCTCCTCACTTCTCCTTCACCCCAGTGGCTTCAGCCACCTTTGGAACATTACAGATCTCATTTACATTCTCCTCTCCTTTTCATCCCCGAATTCTCCTCTCCTCCACTTTAGTTCTTTCTGTAAATCTTCTCTAAATCTGCTTTTCATTTTCCCAGTTTCACCAGCCTGACACAGCAACTGAAATATTTTGGTCATTTTCCAAATGAATTGCTTACTTTGCATACAATGGAACAAAGCCACCTCATCAACATAATATGTTTTCATAAGGGACACAGATTGCTCAGGGGCAACGGAGGTATCTGTTTTTTTGAAGTTCGAATTCAACCAATATTCTGTCCGAAACAAACTGTGAGACAGGGCTTTGTGTCACACGAGGACAAACGGTCCTAACATTCAACCCTGGGATCTACAGATCTCAGGTAGAATTGTTATGTTTTGCTCAAACCCGAACATATTTCGTGCCAGTAATAAAAATAAATCCTCAATAGTCCCTGAACAAATAAAGTTGCACTAAGATGCCATTCAAGTGCCATCAAAAACCTATTTAAATCCTGTTTCTTCAAACTTATTTTCTCCACCTATCTCCTTACCCCGCACTGTTTGTCCATCACATTCTGCACGCTGCTGAATTCTTTTTAAAGCAATCTCCGATATCTATTTACAAACAAAGCCTGGCACTAAATACAGACCGAAACTGCATAAGGGCCATATTCTGAACACAGGCCCCAGTCTGAAGATGTTTTTTGTTAGTGTACAGGAAACTTTATTGCACATCTGGACGATGCTGTTCCTCTCCCCTCACTTCTCCTTCACCCCGCCCCACCGCCTTGGCTCGACCCATCTTTGTAACATTAGTTATGTCATTTACATTTCCGCTTCCTCTTCCTCATCGAATCTTCCTCTCCTCCACTTTACTTCTTTCTCTAAGTATGCTGTAAATCTGCTTTTATTTTCCCCATTTTAGTTGCTTTCCTCTGTAAACATAACACTTTGGTCAGTTTTAACTTAATTCCATACTTCGGATAACCTCGCAACAAAGCCACCTCATGGACAGAATATATTTTCATACGGGACAGAGATTGCTCAGGGGGAAGGAGGAATTCTGTTCAGTTAAAGGCTTAATTCTCATAAAATTGTATTGACAACAAATTATGAGACTCGGGCCTGTGTCACAGGAGGGGAACAATATTAACATTCACCCCTGGGAACTAAATAAAGAGATCAAATTACAGTGCGGAGTTCAGGACTTAACATATTTAGTGCCAGGAATGTAAATATGCCCTTAATATGTCCTTAATTGTAAAGAGGGTCTAAGGTGTCTGCAAGTGCCTTCAAAAGCAGTCGAATCCTTTTTAAATTAGTCTGAGGTATCTATTTATAAACAAAGCCTGACACTGAACACAGATCCGACACGGAACACAGACACCACTCTGAACAAAGACACCAATCTGAACACAGGCCCCACTCTGAATGCATACTGCCCACTCTGAACACAGGCCCCACTCTGAACATATAGTCTAATCAACACATCGTCATCAGACTGAACGCAAATCCCAGTCTGAACACAGAAACCCACTCTGAACACAGACCCCACTCTGAAGATTCCTGTGTTCGTGTAGACAGAGCTTTATTTTACATCTGGACGATACTTTCACCTCTCCCCACTTCTCCTTCAAACCCCGTGGCTCCACCCAGGTTTGGAACATTACTTATGTCATTTACATTCCCCAGACCTCTTCATTCCGAATTCTCCTCTCCTTCACTTTAATTCTTTCTGCAAAACTTGTTTAAATCTGCATTTTATTTCCCCCATTTTACCTGCCTGACTCAGTAACTGTAACATTTTGGTCATTTTCTAACTGAATTCTTTACTTTGCATCCCAAGGAACAAAGCCGCGTCATCGACAGAATATATTTTCATGCGGGACAGAGATTGCTCAGGGGGAACGGAGCTATCTGTCTTGTTCAATTTCGAATTCAATCAATATTCTGTCCGAAACTGTGAGGCAGGACCTTGTGTCACATAAGGAGAAAAACTCTGAACTTTCACACCTGTGACCAACAGATCTCAGTTGGAATTGTTATGTTTTGCTCAGACACGAACATGTCTCGTGCCAGCAATGAAATACATCCTCAATGGTCCTTGAACTGATAAAGTTGTTCTATGGTTCCATTCAAGTGCCGTCAAAAACCTATTTAAAACCTGTTTCTTCAATGTTATTTTCTCCACCTATCTCCTTAACACGCACTATCCCTGCCACACACTCTGCGCGCTGCTGAATTCTTTGCAAACCAATCTCCGATATCTATTTAAAAACAAATTCTGGTCCTGAATACAGATCGAAACTAAACATTGTCCCCACTCTGATAACTTTCCCCGCTCTGGGAACACAAAGCCCACAGAAAGCGTGGTGGGAGGCGGTGTAATCAATGTAGCTGTGAGAGCCGGTATTCTTTATAAGTCCGTGAATTGGCAGCGTTGCTCTGTGGTGCCGATCACGTGCACGCAAAAGAAAACCTATTTCTTCAAAAGGCTTTTCCTCCATTTTCTCTTTAACCCGCAATCTCTCCCACATTCTGCGTGCAGTCGAATTCTTTGTAAAGTAATCTGAGGTATCTATTTATAAACAAAGTCTGACACTGAATTACAACCACCACTGCATAAGGGCCATGGTCTGAATTGAGGCCCTTCTCTGAACATAGACTTCATTCTGAAGATGTCTTTGTTAGTGTACAGGATACTTTATTGTAAATCTGGACGGTGCTGTTCCTCTCCCCTCACTTCTCCTTTACCCCGCACCACCCCCTTGGCTCGACCCATCTTTGTATCATTACTTATGTCATTTACATTTCCCCCTCCTCTTCGTCATTGAATCTTGATCTCCTCCACTTTACTTCTATCTCGAAAGATGCGGTAAAGCTGCTTTTTGTTATCTCCATTTTAGTTGCTTTTCTCTATAAATATAACACTGGTCAGTTTTCAACATAATTCCTTACTTTGGATTCTTCGCAACAAAGCCACCTCATCGACAGAATATATTTTCATACGGGACAAAGCTTGCTCAGGGGGAGAGGAACAGCATCGTCCAGATGTACAATAAAGCTCTGCCCACACTAACACAGAAATCATCAGAATGGGGTCTGTGTCCAGAGTTGGGCCTCTGTTCATTGTGGTGTCTTTGTTCAGATTGGGGTACATGTTTTCAGAGTGGGGTAGATGTGTTTTCAGAGTGGTGTCTGTGATCAGAGTGCTGTCTTTGTTCAGAGTGGTGTCTTTGTTCAGAAGGGTGCCTGTGTTCAGAATTGGGAGCATGTGTTCAGAGTGGGGTGTCGGTGTTAAGAGTGAGGTCTGTATTCAAAGTGGGGTCTGTGTTCAGAGTGGCACCTGTGTTCAGAGTGGTGTCTTTTTTCAGAGGGAAAGGCGTAATTCTCACAAAATTTTATCGAGAACAAACTATGAGACACCGCCCTGTGTCACAGGAGGGGAACACTATGAACATTCACCCCTGGGAACTAAATACACGAGATAAAATTACTGTGCGGAGTTCAGGCCTTGAACTAATTAGTGCCATTAATGTAAAGATGCCCTTAATATATCCTGAATTGTAAAGAGGCTGCAAGGTGTCTGCAAGTGCCTTCAAAAGCTGCTTTAAAACAAATTTGTTCAGAGAGCTTTGCCTCCATCTATCTCTTTAAGCTGCACTCTCTCACAGTATGCACGCAGTTGAATCCTTTATAAATTATGTTGAGTTATTGATTGATAAACAAAACCTGACACTGAACACAGATCCCACAGTGAACAGAGACCAATGACGGTACACAGACCCCCCTTTGAACAAAGACACCACTCTGAACACAGGCCCAACACTGAACACAGGCCATCTCTGAACACAGAGCACACTCAGAACACAGACACGACTCTGAACACAGACCTCACTCTGAACACAGACACCGCTCTGAACACAGACCCCACTCTAAACGCAATCCCCATTCTGAACACCAACCCCATTCTGAACACATTCACCCCACTCTGCACACAGGCTCTATGAACACAGGCCCCACTCTGAACACAGACCCCACTCTGAACACAGGCCCCACTTTGAACACTGACCTCACTCTGAACACATACACCACACTCTGAACACAGGCACCACTCTGAAGACAGACCCCTCTCTGAACATGGACCCCACTCTGAACACAGACTCCACTCTGAACACAGACACCATTCTGAAGACAGACCTCACTCTGAACACAGGCACCACTCTGAACACAGTCCCCACTCTGAACAAAGACACCACTCTAAACAAAGAACCCACTCTGAACAAAGACCCAACTCTGAACACAAACCCCACTGTGTACACAGACCCCACTCTGAAGACCTGTTTTAATGTTGACGGAACTTTATTGTACATCTGGACGATGCTGTTCCTCTCTTCTCACTTCTCCTTCACCCCCGTGGCTCTACCCACCTTTCCAACATTGTATATATCAATTAAATTCCCCCTCCCCTTCATTTCGAATTCTCCTCTCCTCCACTTTCGTTGTTTCTGCAAATCTTCTTTAAATCTGCTTGTTATTTTCCCCATTTTACCAGCCTGACTCAGTAGCTGAAACAGTTTGGTCCTTTTCCAACTGAATTGCTTACATTGCATACCAAGGAACAAAGCCACCTCGTCAACTGAATACGTTTTCGTAAGGGACACAGATTGTTCATGGGAACGGAAGGATCTGTTTTGTTGAATTTCGAATTGAACCAATATTCTGTCCGAAACAAACTGTGAGGCAGGACCTTGTGTCACATGAGGATAAACACTCTGAACATTCACCCCTGAGACTTAAAGATCTCAGGTAAAAATTGCTTTTTGTAGTTCAGAGCCTAACATTTTTCGTGCCAGTACTGAAAGATGTCCTTATTCGCCCCGGAAATGGTAACGTTGCTCTCAGGTGCCACTCAAGTGTCTTCAAAAAACGGTTCAAACCATTTTCTTTCAAGTTATTCCCTCCATCTATCTCTTTAACCCGCACTCTCTCTCTCTCTCTCTCAGCTTCTGCACGCATTTGAATTATTTGTAAAGCAATCTGAGTAATCTATTTACAAACAAAGCCTGACACTGAACACAGTCCCCACTCTGAACACAGACCCACTCTGACATAGCACCCACTCTGACACAGAACACACTCTGAAAACAGACCCACTCTGAGACAGAACCCACTCTGAACAAAGACCTCACTCTGACACAGTTCACACTCTGAGACATAACCTACTCTGAGACAGACCCCACTCTGAAACAGAACACACTCTGAAAACAGACCCACTCTGACACAGAACCCACTCTGACACAGAACCCACTCTGACACAGAACCCACTCTGAGACATAACACACTCTGAGACATAACCCACTCCGACACAGAACACACTCTGAGACAGAACCCACTCTGACATCGAACCCACTCTGAAAACAGACCCACTCTGACTCAGAACCCACTCTGACATCGAACCCACTCTGACACAAAACCCACTCTGACATCGAACCCACTCTGACACAGAACCCACTCTGACACAAAAGCCACTCTGAAAACAGACACACTCTGACATAGAACACACTCTGACACAGAACACACTCAGACACAAAAGCCACTCTGAAAACAGACACACTCTGACACAGAACACACTCTGACACAGAACACACTCTGAAACAGAATCCACTCTGACACAGAACACACTCTGACACAGAATCCACTCTGACACAGAACACACTCTGACACAGAACACACTCTGACACAGAAGCCACTCTGAAAACAGACACACTCTGACATAGAACACACTCTGACACAGAACACACTCAGACACAAAAGCCACTCTGAAAACAGACACACTCTGACACAGAACACACTCTGACACAGAACACACTCTGAAACAGAATCCACTCTGACACAGAACACACTCTGACACAGAATCCACTCTGACACAGAACACACTCAGACACAAAAGCCACTCTGAAAACAGACACACTCTGACACAGAACACACTCTGACACAGAACACACTCTGAAACAGAATCCACTCTGACACAGAACACACTCTGACACAGAATCCACTCTGACACAGAACACACTCTGACACAGAACACACTCTGACACAGAACACACTTTAACACAGAATCCACTCTGACACAGAACAAATTCTGAAAACAAACTCACTCTGACACAGAACCCACTCTGAGACAGAAGCCACTCTGAAAAAAGACCCAATCTGAAACACAACACACTTTGACACAGAAGCCACTCTGAACAAAGACCCCACTCTGAAGATTTCCGTGTTAGTGTAGACAGAGCTTTATTGGACGTGTGGACGATGCTGTTCCTCTCTCCTCACGTCTCCTTCACCCCCGTCGCTCCACCCACTTTGGAAAATTAAATATTTCATTTACATTCCCCTCTCCTTTTCATCCCCGAATTCTCCTCTCCTCCACTGTAGTTCTTTCTGTAAATCTTCTTTAAATCTGATTTTTTTCCCCCCATTTTACCAGCCTGACCCAGTAACTGAAATCGTTTCGTCTTTTTCCAAATGAATTGCTTACAAAGGAATTGCATACAAAGGAATTGCATACAAAGGAACAAAGTCACCTCATCAACAGAATACGTTTTCATAAAGGACACAGATTGCTCAGGGGCAACGGAGGTATCTGTTTTGTTGAAGTTCGAATTCAACCACTATTCTGTCCAAAACAAACTGTGAGACAGGACTTTTTGTCGCATGAGGAGAAACACTCCGAACACTCACCCCTGGGACCAACAGATCTCAGGTAGAATTGTTGTGTTTTGCTCAGACCCGAACATATTTCGTGCCAGTAATGAAATACATCCTCAATAGTCCCTGAACTGATAAAGTTGTTATAAGATGCCATTCAAGTGCCGTCAAAAACCTATTTAAAATCTATTTCTTCAATGTTATTTTCTCCACCTATCTCCTTACCCCGCACTGTCTGTCCCTTATATACTGCGCTCTGTTGAATTCTTTGTAAAGCAATCTCCGATATCTATTTACAAACTAAACCTGACACTGAATACAGTTCGAAACTGAACATTGTCCCCACTCTGAACACTGTCCCCACCCTGAGTACACAGAGCTCACAGGAAGCGAGGTGGGAGGCGGTGTTATCAATGTAGCTGTGAGAGACGGTATTTTTTAGAAGTTCCTGAATTAGCAGCGTTGCTCTGTGGTGTCGATCATGTGGACGCAAAAGAAAACCTATTTCTTCAAAAGGCTTTTCCTCCATTTTCTCTTTAACCCGCACTCTCTCACACAATCTGCGAGCAGTCGAATCCTTTGTAAAGTAATCTGAGGTATCTATTTATAAACAAAGTTTGACACTGAATACCGACCACCAATGCATAAGGACCATACTCTGAATAGAGGCCCCTCTCTGAACACAGACCACAATCTGAATACAGGCTCCAGTCTGAACACAGACCCCACTCTCTACATGTACCCGACTCTGAGCACAGACTCCATTCCGAAGATGTCTTTGTTAGTGTGCAGGAAACTTTATTGTCCATCTGGACGATGCTGTTCCTCTCCCCTCACTTCTCCTTCACCCTCCATGGCTTCACACACGATTGTAATATTACATATTTCATTTACATTTCTCCCTCATCTCCGTCATCGAATCTTCCTCTCCTCCACTTCATTTCTTTCTCTAAGTATGCTGTAAATCTGATTGTTATTTTCCCCATTTTACTTGCTTTTCTCTGTAAATATAACACTTTGGTCAGTTTTCAACTTAAGTCCTTACTTTGGATTCCTACCACAAAGCCACCTCATCGACAGAATATATTTTTCATCAGGGACAGAGATTGCTGAGGGGGAAGGAGGAATTGTGTTTTGTTGAAGGCGTAATTCTCACAAAATTGTGTCCAGAAGAAAAAGAGACACTACCCTCTGTCACATGAGGGGAACACTATGAACATTCAACCCTGGGACCTAAATACCTGAGATAAAAGTACTGTGCGGAGTTCAGGGTTTAAAATATTTCGTGCCACTAACCCGCACTCTCTCTGTCTCATATGCTGCACGCAGTTGAATTCTTTGTAAAGCAATCTGAGATATCTATTTACAAACAAAGCCTGAGACTGAACACATTCCCCACTCTGAACACATTCCCCAATCTGAACACTGTCCCCACTCTGAACACTGTCCCCACGCTCAACAAAGACCCCACCCTGAACACAGACCCCACCCTGAACACAGACCCCATTCTGAACACAGAATCCACTCCGAACACAGAGCCAACTATGAACACAGACTCCACTCCGAAAACAGACTCCACTCTGAACACAGACCCCACTCTGAACACAGAGCAAACTATGAACACTGACCCCACTCTGAACACAGAGCCAAATATGAACACAAACCCCACTATGAACACAGAGCAAACTATGAACACAAACCTCACTATGAACACAGACCCCACTCTCAACACAGACCCCACTCTGAACAGTGTCCCTATTCTGGAAACAGAACCCACAGGAAGCGGGGTGGGAGGAATTGTAATCAAGTTCGCTGTTTGAACCGTTGTCCTTTATAATTCCCTGAATTGGCGGAGTTGCTCTGAGCTGCCGATCATGTGCCCTCAAAGGAATGTTTAAAAACTATTTCTTCAAAGGGCATTTCCTCAAACTTCTCTTTATTCCGCACTCTCTCACACTTTTTGCGTGCAGTCTTTGTAAAGTATCCTGAGGTATCGATTTATAAACAAAACCTAACATTGAATACCGACTCCCACTGCATAAGGACCATACTCTGCACACAAACCCCTCTCTGAACACAAACCCCAATCTGAATACAGGATCCACTCTGAACACAGACACCATTCTGAAGATGTCTTTGTTAGTGTACAGGAGGCTTTATAGTACATCTGGACGATGCTGTTCCTCTCCCATCACTTCGCCTTCACCCTCCATGGCTCCACTTACCTTTGTTACATTACATTTGTCATTTACATTTCCCACTTTCTCTTCGCCATCGAATCTTCCACTCCTCCACGTTATTTCTTTCTCTAACTATGCTGTAAATCTGCTTTTTACTTTCCCCATTTTAGTTACTTTTATCTGTAAGTATATCACTTTGGTCAGTTTTCAACTTAATTCCTTAATTCGGATTTCTAGCAACAAAGCCACCTCATCGACTGAATATATCTTCATACGGAACAGAGATTGTTCAGGGCGAAGGAAGAATTCTGTTTTGTTGAAGGCGCAATTCTCACAAAATTGTGTCCAGAACAAACTGTGAGACAGGGACCTGTTTCACATGAGGGAAACCGCTGAGAACTAAATATCTCTGATAATATTGCTGTGCAGAATTCAGACCCTCAAATATTTAGAGCCATTAATGAAAATATATCCTTAATAAGCCCTAAATTGGTAAAGTGATTCTAAGGTGACGATCAAATGCCTTCAAAAGCTGCTTTAAAACCAATTTCTTCAGAGAGCTTTGCCTCCATCTATCTTTTTAAGCCGCGCTCTCACCCATTCTGCAAGCAGTTGAATCCTTTATAAATTCGTCTGAGGTATCGATTTATAAACAAAGCCTGACACTGAACACAGATCCGACACGGAACACAGACCCCATTCTGATCAAAGACCCCACTCTGAACACTGTCCAAACTCGGAACACTCCATTGAAAGGCAAACAAGGCAAGGCAGTACAAAATAAATGGGGAGATACTGAGAGGAGAAGAGGAACCAACGGACCTTGGTGTGCTTGTCCACAGATCCCTGAAGGTAGCAGGACAGGTAGATCAGATGGTTCAAAAGGCATACGGGATACTTTCCTTTATCACTCTGAGCACCGATCCACTCTGAACACAGACACCACTCTGAACACAGACAAACATTTAACGCAAACCTCATTCTGAACACAGACTCCACTCTGAACATAGATCCCAATCTGAACAAAGACCCCATTCTGAACAGAGACCCCACTCTGAACACAGACCCCAATCTGATCAAAGACCCCATTCTGAACAAACACCACTCTGAACATTGGCCACATTCTGAACACAGACCACACTCTGAACACAGACCCCACTCTGAAGATGTCTGTGTTAGTGTTCACGGAGCTTTATTGTACATCTGTTCCAAAGAAAAAAAATAGCATTTTCTATCTTTACTATTGGCTAAAATTCTCCAGCTCTGGCAACATCCTCGCAATTCTCTTCTGTCCCCTCTCCAGTGCAATCACATCTTTACTGTAATGTGGTGACCAGAACTGTAGCAAGTACTCAAGCTGTGGCCTAACCAAAGTTTTATGCGGTTCTCGCATAACCTCCCTGCTCTTGTATTCTATGCCTCCGCTGATAAAGGAAAGTATCCCGTGTGCCTTTTGAACCATCTGATCTACCTGTCCTGCTACCTTCAGGGATCTGTGGACATGCACGCCAATGTCCGTTGGTTCCTCTACTCCTCTCAGTATCCCCCCATTTATTGTGTACTCCCTTGTCTTGTTTGCCTTTCACAAATGCATTCCCTCACTCTTCTCTGCATTGAATTCCATTCGCCACTTTTCTGCTCAACTGACCAGTCCATTGATATCGTTCTGAATTCCACAGCGTTCCAACTCACGATCAACCACACGACCAATTTTTGTATCATCTGCAAACTTCATGGTCAAGCTCCCCACATTCAAGGCCAAATCAATAATATATACCACAAAAAGCAAGACACCGACTATCGAGCCCTGTTGGACCCGAAAGGAAACAGCCTTCCAGTCGCAAAAACAACCGTCAACCACGGTAGGAACAACTCGGGTTAGATACAGAGTAAAGCTCCTCCTACACCGCCCCTTCAACACTCCCAGGGCAGGTACAACAGAGGTTAGAGACAGAGTCAAGCTCCATCAACACTCCCATGAACTGTGTGTGGGTGTCAGTCCCACACCCGATGAGATCTACCAACAGAGGCCGGGATGTAGCCTGCGCCTTCCGCAGAGATCACAGATGTGATGCTGTGATCCTGATTGTCTCTCTCTCTCTCTCTCTGTCATTCTACTCTCTCTCTGACCAGTCTCTATCACTCGTTCTGTCATCGTCTATCGCTCTCTCTGTCTATCTCTCCCCTGTTTCTCTATCTGTGCCTGTATCTCTCTCTCTTTTCTCTCTGTCGGTCTCTCTCACTCTCCCCCTTGTCTTTCTCTTTCTTCCCCTCTGTCTCTTTTTATATTTCTGTGCTCTCCTTCTCTTCCTCTACTCTATGTCTCATCCTCTTTTCTATCTCTTTATCTCTCTCTCTCTCTCTACTATCTCTCTTTCTCACCCTACTCTATGTCTGTCTGTCTGTCTCTCTCTCCTAATCGCTCTACCTCGACTCTGTCTGTCTGTCTCCACTCTCCCTATTTCTCTTGCCCTCTATTCTCTCTCTCTGTACCTCACCTCTCTGTGATAATAAATTAATTGGCAAAAAATCTAGATGCAAAATGAGGACACACTTTGCACTGAGGTTTATTAAGATCTCGAATGCAACATCTGAAAGAGCGGTGGAACCACATTCCAACGGCACTTTCAAAAGGCAATTTGCAGGGTGGTGGGGAAATAGCTGGGGTGTGGGACTAAATTGGGCCGTTCTTTCAAGGAGCCAGCACAGGTATGAAGGGCCGAATGTATGTTAACATTCCAGGATTTCGCAGACTATACAGCTTAGAAACAGGCCAATCGGCCCAACAGTTCCATTCCAGTGTTTATGCTCCAAACGAGCCGCCTCCCCTCCTTCTTCATCTAACCCTATCAACATGTCCTTCTATTAATTTCTCATCTCACTGAAACATATAAAATAGAATATAAGATCCTGAGAGGGCTAGACAGGATAGATGCTGAGAGATTGTTTCCCCTGGCTGGCGAGTGTAGATCAAGGGGGAATAGTCTTCGGATAAGAGGTCAGCCATTTACGACTGAGATGAGGAGGAATTTCTTCACTCAAAGGTTTGCGAATCTTTGGAATTCTCTATCCTAGAGGGCTGTGGATGCTCAGTCGTTGAGAATATTCAAGGCTGGGACTGATCGATTTTTGGACTTTAGGTGAATCAAGGGATTTGGGGATCGGGCGGGAAAGTGGAGTTGAGGCAGAAGATCAGCCAAGATCTGATTGAATGGCGGAGCCGGCTCAAGGGGCCATACGACCTAATCCTGCTCCCATTTCTTATGTTCTTATGATATTACTCTCTCATGTGTTTATCTTGCTTCCCCTTAAATCCATCTTTGCTATTCCTCTCTACTACTCTTTGTGGGAGCGAGTTTGACATTCTCAGCACCATCTGGGTAAATAAATTTCTCCTGCATTTATTATTCGAATCAATTCGATTTATTAGTGACGATCTTATAATAATGACCCCTGGTTCTGGTCTCCCCTTCAGGTGGAAACATCTCTACGTCTACCCTATCAAACACGTCATTAATCTTAAAGACCTCTAGCACGTCACTCCTCAGTCTTCTCTTTTCTAGAGAAAAGAGCCCCAGCTTGTTCTCTCTTTCCTGACATGTGTCATCTCTCAGTTCTATGATATTGTTTCATAAAACTGTCCTAGATGTACTCTAGAAATGTATTGCCCTTATGTCCCAGTCTATGTGAAAATTAAAATTTCCCTTCATAACTGCTTTGCCTTAGCGACAGGCTCTTCTGACCTCCGTATTTCTGTTCAGGATCAATACTTCCTGTTTAATGTATTTTTTTTCAGTAATTGAATGTTTTTCATGCCCCAGTTCACCTCAGTTGATTGTGATTTCCAGTGTGATAGAGCCGTCCACGGGTTCGGGCTCTGAACAGCAATTTGATTCTCTGATCCGCGACTGACAACACACCCATTTTACACAGGCACAGAATGATCCGGGAGTGACAACACACCTCTTTTAAACATGGACAAAATGATGCGGGAGTGACAACACACCCCTTTCAAACAGGCACAGAATGATCCGGGAGTGACAACGCACCTCTTTCAAACAGGCACAGAATGATCCGGGGCTGACTGTACACCCCTTTTAAACAGAGACAGAATGATCCGGGACTGACAGCCCCAACCTTTTAAACAGTCATAGAATGATCCGGGACTCACAGCACCAACGTGAAAATGATTTTTCAGTGCTGTAAGCAACTGAGCTAACCGGCCAGTTCCCAGAAGAGCTGCTGGCACTTTCAGATCAATTTGCAAAGTTGGCGTCCACGGGAACCGAATCTCTGCAGCTGCCTCTCAAAGAAACTGCTGGAGGGTAGAAATGTATGAAGATGTGCAACATAGGCCTGAAACATCTGTAATCTCTGCAACAACGTATAGCACAGACCTGAAAAATCTGTAATCTCTCTAACATTGTGTAACATAGGCCTGAAACATCTCTAAACTCTGTAAAATTGTATAACATAGGCCTGAAACATCTCTCAACTCTGTAACATTGTACAACATAGGCCTGAAACATCTCTAAACTCTGAAACATTGTATAATTCAATTTCTTATGTTCTTATAATTAGGTGTTACAGGGAGCGGGCAGGACTCCTGCTCCTAATTCATATGTTCTTATGTTCTAATAACATAGGCCTGAAACATCTCTGATCTTGATGCAGCAATAAATCTGATCTCTCTCTCCTGCTCGCTGCTCAATTCTTTAATATCTCACCTAGTCTGGTCTCTCTTCCACCCGCCCCTCTCAAGCAGTCAGCAGCATGATTCTAAGTACCGAGAGCAGCACTTTTGTCATACACAAACATATACAGTCACATGCACACGAATACGAACACATACAGGCACATACATACACATAAAGGCACATACACACACATAAAGTCACAGACGCACATACACATACATACAGGCGCATACACACATATACACGCATATACATACATATAAAGGCACAGACACACATACGGCACAAACACAAACATACACACACAGACATAAACGCACATACAAATACACTCATACAGACACACACAAACAAATAAAGGCACATACACACACATACGGGAACATACAGACAAATATGGGCGTCACACATAATGCCACATACAAACATACACATACACACACATAAAGGCACATACACACAAATACTCATACATACACAAACAGGCAAATGCACACAAATAAAGGCACATGCACACATATACACACATAGAGGCACATGCACATATATCAAGGCACATACACAGACATACACAAACACAAATATAAAGGTATGGAATCATACAAAGTTAAAGCACAGAAGGAGTTCATTTGGCCCATTGTGCCGGTGCCGGCCGATAATGAGCTATCCAGCTTAATCCCACTTTCCAGAACTTGGTCCATAGCCCTGTAGGTTACGGCACTTCAAGCGCTCATCCAAGTGCTTTTTAAATGAGTTGAGAGTTTCTGCCTCCACCACCCTTTCAGGCAGTGAGTTCCAGACCCCCACCACCCTCCAGGTGAAATCTTTTGTCCTCAACTCCCCTATAATCCTTCTACCAATTACTTTAAATCTATGTCCCCTGGCACTGACATCTCTGCTAAGAGAAATAGGTAATCTCTATCCAATCTATCTAGTCCCATCATTATATTATATACTTCAATTAAAACTCCCCTCAGCCTCCTTTGTTCCAAAGAAAACAACCCCAGCCTATCCAATCTTTTCTCACAGCTAAAATTCTCCAGCCCTGGCAATATCCTTGTAAATCTTCTCTGTATCCTCTCTTGTGCAATCACATCTTTCCTGTAATGTGTGACCAGAAATGTACGCGGTATTCAAGCTGCGGCCTAACCAATGATTTATACAGTTCGAGTAAAACCTCCCTACTCTTATATTCTATGCCTTGGCTAATGAAGGAATGTATTCCATATGCCTTCTTAACCACCTAATCTACCTATCCTGCTACCTTCCGGGATCTGTGGATATGCACTCCAAGGTCCCTCACTTCCTCTACATCTCTCAATATCCTCCCATTTATTATTTATTCCATTGCCTTTTTTGCCTTTCCCAAATGCATTATCTCAAATTTCTCTGCATGGAATTCCATTTGCCACTTTTTTTGCCCACCTGACGAGTCCATTAATATCTTCCTGCAGTCTACAGCTTTCCTCCTCACTGACAACGACACGGCCAAGTTTTCTATCACCTGCAAAATTCTTGTTCAAGCCCTCCAAATTCAAGTTCAAACCATTAATATATACCACAAGAAGCAACAAACCGAGTACTGAGCCTTCTAGTCGCAAAAACACCCGTCGACCATTACACTTTACTTCCTGCAACTGAACCAATTTTGGATCCAATCAATCACTCTCCCTTGGATCACATGTGCTTGTACTTTTTGACCAATCTGCCATGTGGGACCTTGTCAAAAGCCTTGCTAAATCCATGTACACGAGATCAAACGCTTTACCCTCATCGACCCTCCTTCTTACCTGCTCAAAAAATGCAATCAAGTTAATCAGACACGACCTTCCATTAACAAATCCATGCTGACTCTCCTTGATTAACCCGTGCCTTTCTAAATGTCGGTTCATTTTATCCCTCAGAATCGATTCCAATAATTTGCCCACCACCGAGGTGAGACTGACTGGATGTATTACTCTATCTATCTCTTTCTCCATTTTCAAACAAATGGTACAACGGTAGCAGTCCTCCAATCCTCTGGCACACACCTGTAGCCAGGGAGGATTGCAAAATGATGGTCAGAAACTCCGCTATTGCCTCCCTTGTTTCTCTTAACAGCCTGGCATACATTTCATCCGGGCCTAGTGATTTATCTACTTTCAGAAATGCAGAACTTCTTAATATTTCCTATGTCGCCAAGTTTATCCCATCCAATATTTCACACTCCTCCTCCTTAACTTCAATTCCTGCATCATTCCTCTCCTTTGTGAAGACAGAAGCCAAGTATTCATTAAGAAACATACCCACATTTTCCACCTCCACTCATAGGTTACCTTTTTGATCTCTAATAGGCCGTATTTTTCCTTAGTTGCCCTCTTGCTCTTGAAGTATTTATAAAACATTTTTAGGTTTTCCTTAATTTTAGTTGCCGGTATTTTTCTTTTCTTTCCTAATTTCCTTTTTAATTTCAGCTATTTAATTTAATTTCACTTTCTATACCACTCAAGGCTTTCTGCAGTATTGAGCTCTTGGTGTCTGACATCAGCTTCCGTTTTTTGCTTTATCTTTCCCTGTATCCTTCTTGTCATCCAGGAGGCTCCAGATTTGGCAGTCTCATCCTTTATCTTTGTGGCAACACGTTTACTCTGAAACCCTTGAATCTCCCCTTTTAATGGCTCCGAATGCTCGAAACGGACTTACCTTAAAGTAGCTGTTTTGATTCCACATTTGCTAAATCACTTCTCAGCTTAGTAAAATTGGCCTTAAACCAATTTTGAACTTTAAATCCTGTCCTATCTCTCCTCCAAACTACTTCATCTAACCCTATCAGCATCCCCTTCGATTCATTTCTCCCTCGTGTGCTTATATAGGGATTTAAAGGGGATGTGGGTGTCCTTGTAGATGGATCATAGAAAGTTAGCATGCAGGTATGACATTGAATTGGGAAGGCAAATGGTATGTTAGCCTTCATTGCAAGGGGGTTGGGTTAAAATAGTAAGGAGGACTTGCTGCAATTGTACAGGGCACTGGTGAGATCACACCTGGAGTACTATGTACAGTTTTGGTCTCCTTACCTAAGGAAAGACATACTTGTCTGAGAGGAGGTGCAGCGAAGGTTCACAAGGTTGATTCCGGCTCCCTAGATTCATCTCTGTTTGTGGAAATACGCTTCGCAGAATAGCAGGTATTGCTTGCCAGCTATTCAAAAATTTCAGATCAAAATTAGAAAAAGCACAAACAGATTCAGTTACAGAGACGGACTGTCAAAAATAAGGAAAAACAAGGTCCAGAAGATTTAGAGAGAAGCAAATCAGAGGCATCGATATTTCCTGGATAAAGAAGAGTGTGTGTATGTCACTTGAAGATGGAAGGTAATAAATTTAGTTCAGGAATCGAGGCTGGATGAGATGTGGAGGCAGAGGTGCAGCAGAAGTTAGAACCAAAAGCAGGCTTCCCTCTCGAGCAATGGCAAAATCTTGCAGGACCCCAGGCCACTGGTGGGCCTTGCACATCCTGAGCAGCTCATTTGCGAACTAGGGGTGCAGAAGCTGTGATCAGCTCATGCAATGTGTTCAGAGTACAGGCTGGGATCAGTGTGAAATTGCTTGTGTTGGGATAGTCCTGATGCATTCGGGTTCTTAACTGAGAAAGAAGACACGGAGAGAGAGAGAAAGTGAGTAAGTGAAAGACAGATAGGAAACAGTGACAGGTGAAAATAAGAGAGAGAGGGAGAGAGAGAGAGACTTAGAGAGAGATAGAGAGAGAGGAGAGGGTAGGAGAGTGAGAATGAGGCAGAGAGATAGAAAGGAGGGGCGAAGGTATAGCAGCAGAGATGGAAAGGAAGGGAATGAGGCAGAGAGAGAAAGAGGAATGAGAGACAGGAAAGCGACAGAAGTGGCGAGAAACAATGAGGCAGATAGAAGAAAGAGGGACGATGCAGATGGAGTGAGGGGGGATGAGAGCGAGGCAAGAAGAGGGAACGTGAGATGGAGATGAGAGGAAGGCAGGAAGTGTAAGAGAGACGAGGCAGAGTGAAATAAGCGAGAGGTAGAGAGAGAGGGATTGAGAGAAAAAAAAGAGAATCCCCGTAAAGGTGAATGAAAGAGGGAGAACGAGGCAGGGAGTGACAGAGCCAGAGATAAATAAACAGAGGCAGAGAAATCAGTTGTAAACAATTTTACAACACCAAGTTATAGTCCAGCAATTTTATTTTAAATTCACAAGCTTTCGGAGATTTTCTCCTTCCTCAGGCAAACATTTGCCTGAGGAAGGAGAAAATCTCCGAAAGCTTGTGAATTTAAAATAAAATTGCTGGACTATAACTTGGTGTTGTAAAATTGTTTACAATTGTCAACCCCAGTCCATCACCGGCATCTCCACATCAGAGAAATCAGAGGCAGAGAAAGAAAAGCATGGAGAGAAATAAAATAAGTCCAAGAGGGAAAGAGTGAGATAAAACGAGACCGAGGGATTTGGCAGAGGCAGAGAGAGAGAGACAGAAGGTGGAACAGATTTTATCCCTGCTTCCGTGCACAGTTAAATATTTCTTATATATTTATTCTTCTATAATAAGAGCGCTGTTGGATTATAATCACAGATTTTGAACCCATAAAATTTTGCTCAATAAGTATTGATTTTGAGAGAGTTACTGATGTCAGAGCAGGTTCATCCAGCAGCATCGAGTTATACTGCCAGCTGTACAAGGGTCTCTGGTCAATCGCCCTCTGCATTGACACATCAAACTCTCCCAGGGCAGGTAATAGCAAGGGTTAGAAGGAAAGTAAAGCTCCATTTACACTGCCCCCATCAAAAACTCCCAGGGCAGGAACAGCATGGATTAGATACAGAATAAAGCTCCCTCTACACTGTCCCATCAAACATTCCCAGGGCAGAAACAGCACGGGTTGGATTCAGAGCAAAGCTCCCGCTTCAATGTCCGATCAAACAATCTGATGGGCCTGATGCAATGCGCGTCTCCTTCCAATCTTGAACCTTGAACGGTCAGAATGCTGACACTCTGGGACACCTGTCTTATCTCAGTAACTTTCTGAATGTGTGATTAGGCACTTTCAGAGATTCCCTGCTGTGGTCTCCTCTTCCCATTACCTACAATTCCAACATCTTCCCGCAGCCTGATAAGACCCCTGAACACCCCATCCTCGGACACAATGATCCTAAAGAGAAACAAGACACGGATATGAAGCTGTGATCAATGCAGTGAGATTTATTTCTGAGTACAGCCCATTATTCAGACAGCAGTAATACAGGGTCAGGGGTTGTGGGATCTACACAATCAAATAGAGCCTGCTCCCCGTGAAGGAAGGTTTCATTCAGTGAGAATTGGAGAGCTCGGGCTGGTGAGAATCCATCACTGGATCTTTCTCTCGTTCGGTCTACAACATTGTAACCCATCGCCGCAGAATTTCGGCAGAGTCTCCTCGTTTGTGTGACAGGATCCTATACGACACATTCCTACAAGACGGCTGCATCTGTCGTTGGCAACTAAAATCCAAAATGAAGAGTTAATTAATTGACCGTTCTGGACATAGAGGGAGGGAGAACAATGAGAAAACATGAAGCTTAGTCTGTCCGTGTTACTGGGACTGACTCTCGACCACACATGAACCTCAGCTCATTTGTACTTCATTAAACCTCACACTGACCCCTCCCCGACCGGTAGAGACTCACTCTTTGTTCTCAAGGGCAGCCCAATAGTTTTTCCACAGAATGGAGCCCACTGTTCGCGCTTTCTGAGACTAGAGTCAAAGAAAAGAATGATCTAACATTTATATGGAGCCTTTCCCGTTAACAGAAGGGCCCGAAGAGTTTCACAGACAAAGGATTATTTCTGAAGTACCGACACTGTTTTGTAACCAAATTGCTCACAGCAAAGTCCCACAAACAGCAAATGAGATTTGACAGTGTAGGGAGTTTCTGGTGATGTTAGTTGAGAGAGTGATGTTGGTCCAAGAAACCAGGAGAACTCCCAGCTCTTCAAATAATGCGACCAAGTGTTTCCTGCCCCATGAACAGGTAGACAAGGTCTCCGTTTAACGATTCATTCAAAAGATCACACCTCCAACAGTGCTGCACTCCCCCAGTGCTGGGCTGTATGTACTGGAGTGGGACATCAACCCTTAACTTGTTCACTCAACTCCCAACTGAGGTAAACTGACACCCGGCTCCTGAAAATTGATAGTTTCACCGCTTGACTCGTCCACGTATTTAGTGTCCTCATATCCTGATCTCTATGAAGGCTGCAGAATTATTAGAATTCAGAAACCTATTTTGAAACCCTTTTGATCCAATCCCCTCCCCTCATGTTATGAAAATCTGACTCATCTCTGGGGATCGGTTCCTCTGACGCCTCCAGTATCGATCCCAATTCACGATTCTTTGTCTGTGGGTCTGAGCAGCGAGTGTGGGGGAAAGGGACTGAAGAAGCTCCCGTCCGCACACTCACATTTTACAGCAGGTAACACTGATCGGGAGCAGGAACTGTGAGTTTCCCCCTCCACAGTACCTGGGTACTGAAGCCAATTTCAGACTTTCCCAAACAGGTCAATTCTCCGGCTGAGATCCGGTAACTCGGCACTGGCCAGTAATTTGTGCTGTAATTCTTGGTCTGTTTGGATCCTCACACAACACCCACCATTCCCACTCCCCGCTCAGGTACCGACTAAACAATCGGACGATTTTCCTGTGGAACTGGTTCAGGTTAAATTCTTCATTCATTGTTACAATATTACAATAATGTTCATTTAAGCAATCAAACCGTGAGCTTCAGTCAGAGAATAAAATAGTTTAAACAAAAATTGGTATTGAGAGATCAAATAAACTTACTTTTTTCAAAGAAAGAAGATCCGATACCTATAACACTTCCACTGAACAGATGTCGAGCAGTGATGGACTGAGTCAGCACCAGGAATACAAATACCAAAATTAGAACTTTCGCCATCTTCCGCTGAGTTCCTCAGAGTCAGGATCAGACGGCTGGAGTTCACAAATTTTGTATCTGGTCTTAGAGAGTTTGCTGTATTTATAATCACATAAAAGGGGAGTGACTCTCTGAAAAGATCCTGGTAAAAGGACTTTCCCTTCTGTATGACGGTGGATCAGTTGGCAGCTTGCCTCAGTTGGCAGTTCTCTATCTTTCAGATCACAAGGTTGTGTTTTTGGCACCACTTCAGGGTTTGAAACATGAGCTCATCTGACAGGTTGTACCAGGTACAAAAGCAGGACATTTAATGGTTAACTCCACCCCCACTATTGCTTCCACAGGAGCTCTAAATCTGCCCCCTCTCTCCTGTTCCCTCCTCGTGCCCTTTAATATACCACTTAAATTGATCTCAAATCCACCGAGCCCACTTCAAGCAGCGATGGATTAATTCAACACCAGGACTCCAAAGAACGAGAGCAGCGATTTCATCAGTTTTGGCAAGGAGTTTGCTGCATTTTATCATCACACACACGGGGACTGACCGGTCTCTGAAAATATCCTGGGAAAAGTTGCTTCCATCCTGTATGACTGCTGATCAGTTGACAGGTGGACTAAGCTGTCAGTTATTTATCTTTCAGATCACAAGATTGTGAACTTGGACCCAACTGAAAGGCTTAACATGTGAGTTCCGCTGACAGGATGTGCCAGGTAGACGAACAGGGCATTTAACCCATCAACTCCAAAGACAGTATTCTCCCCACATGAAGCCTGCATCGAGCCCCTCGCTCCTGCTTGCTCCCTGTGCCCTTGAGTATTTTCCAGCCTGATCGCTCTTCCACCGTTAAACAGGCACAGAATGATTCGGGACTGACTGCACATCCCTTTCCAATGGATAGAAACATAAAATGATCCGGGACTGAGAACGCACCTTTTTAAAAGACATCGACACAAAATGATCCGGTATTGACTGCACATCCCTTTTAAAAAAAAACATACACACAGAATGATCCGGCACTGACTGCACACCACTTTTAAACAGACATAGACACAGAATGATCCGGCACTGACGGCAGACCCATTTTCAACAGATACAGAATGATCCGGAACGACAGGACACCAAGATTAAACAGACAGTGACACATTATGATCCAGGACTGATGTATATTAATGACCTGAACTTAGGTAAACAGTATATAATTTAAAGTTTTCAGCAGACAAGAAACGCAGAAACGTGGTAAACAATGTGGCGAACAGTAATAGTCTTTAGGAGGACACAGAGAGACTGGTGAAATGGGTGGAACCATGGCAGATGTAATTTAACACAGAGAAGTGCAGTGAGACATTTGCTGGAAGAATGAGGAGAGGCAATATAAATGAAATCGTACAATTTTAAAGGGCGAGCAGGAACAGAAAGATTTGGGGGTATATGTGTGCACATCTTTGAAGGTTGACAAGTTGAGAAGGCTGTAAAAAACATATGGGATCCTGGGCTTTATTAATGGAGGCACAGAGTATGAATGCAAGAAAGTTTTGCTGAACATTTATTTTACACCGGTTAGGCCTCAGCTGGAGTATTGCGTACAATTCTGGACACCACTCTTTAGGAAGGATGTCAAGGTCTTGGAGAGGGCACAGTCGAGGTTTTCTAGGATGATACCAGCGATGAGGGACTTCAGTTATGTGGAGAGATTGGAGAAGCTAGGATTGTTCTCATTGGAGCAGAGAAGGTTATGGGATACCTATAGAGGTATTCAAAATAATGAGGGGTTTTGATAGAGCAAGTAGGGAGAAAGTGTTCACTTTGGCAAGTGGATCGGTAACCAGAGGTAATAGATTTAAAATAATTGGCCAACGAACGAGAGGGGAAATGAAGCGATTCTTTCACACGGAGGGTTATGAAGATCGAGAACGCATGACCTGAAAGTTCCTATCAGGCTCGATAGGACCTTTCAAAAGGCAATTGGACATGTACTTCAACAGGACTAATTTGCAGGACAATGTGGAAAAAGCTGGGAAGTGGAATTAAATTGGACAGTTCTTTCAAAGAACCGGCACAGGCCCGACGGGACGAAGGGCCTCGTTCTGTTCTGTAAGAACGTATCATTCTATGATTCTCTAAACCTGCAAACTTCTTTCATCTCTATTTGACATCATCAGGAGGCGTTTACCATTCTTTGTGTTTCTGGACTTCTGAAGTGTGGTTGAACCGTGAGACAAAAGTTTCCTGTAATTAGTGCGGGAGGAAGCTATCAGTGTAAATATCAGATATACACGTGGATGGTTCACTGGGTACCGTGGGAACCAGATACACTGCTCATTCCGGTTATTTGTCCAGCAGAACAGAGCGACCATTCTCTTCAACTGTACTCACCAGAAGGAAAATGAAACAAACTGAACTGTTCTGTTATCTTCTGCTGGTTTATGCCCACTCATAGAGAACGTGACCTAGAGAGAGAGACTGAGAGATTGGATTGGCTTTTTCTCTTTGTAATCGATTATCCTTTGTATTTATTGTAAGAGGCGGTTCCATCCCTGACGTCCCGTGCCTGACATTCTCATTGATACTAAGATATGTTGTAAAATAGTTTCTACCAATTGCACGTTGCAGATAAAAGCTGAACATCGAAAACGGCTTTGAAACCAGTTTCGCTTCGCACCCTTGAGTAGGAGATGGGTTGCTGGTTGTAACGAAAGAAGTTTGTAAAATCAGCCATTCAGAGCAGTATCGGTGAAATGTGTTCTGGACACATTCTATGAGATGCCTGTTGTACAATGAAGGGGCGCTTACACACAGTAATTCCAGAATCCTTACCTTGTTGGCTCCCGAACTATTACAAATCGCGCCCTCGGATATTTTTTCCTTAAATTCACAATGAATAAATATCACTGAGGTCAAAAAAGGCCCCGCGATAAAGCGAACCCAGGATGTCCTATTTATTAAACAAGTGCTTTGACCAGCTAAACCACGGCGCCAAATCACCGAGATCGATCAGCTACCGCACAGCAGAGAAGGTTGGTTTGAGGAGTATCCTCATCGCTTCTCTTGCCTATTTCCGGCAGGTTTCCCGATACTGCCAGTGTCTCTCGCTCTGTTTATCTGTGTCAATGTGTGAGTTGATTCTAATTTAAGACGCCTGCTTGTGTTTGTTTCTTATACGAAATAAATGAGGAGATCAGAGAATTCTCCTTCTGACACTGGGGAACTAATGAGACAAATTTATAGCAAGATATTGTTTATTATGATGCAGCAAAGAAAATCTGCCATCTTGAATGATTTCGGTTCAGTTTCCTCCAAAAACAAACTGTGACCCCCAACCTATTTCCAACACAGCGCCTTTAAGTTGATGCCAGACACGCTATTATTGAACCTCAGGCTGTAGTCAGCGCACTGATGACCTTCAAGTTTCTATGGGCTCTTCAGGCACTTCGTGTGACACAAGAGCTTTCCAATCCCGTCCAGCTCCTGGAGACGGAGACATCCGTCAGAAGCAGCTTTCGCCGCTCGGGGCGATATCGCGCTCGAATTAATCGCCTGCCGTCAGCGGAAGGCAGCAAATCCAAAACAAAGCATTGCGGACAGCGTCTGGAAATCAGTTAACCGTTCAGTGTGCAGACTTTCGTGAGAGCTCCAAACAGGACCCGGGGAAGTTTTAAACTGTGTATGTGGATATGACTGCGCTTTTGCTTTATAAAATATCGGAGTATACATTTGAGTATGACGTTTATAAATGAAGTATGGGTATGAATGAGTGTGAGGTTTATATTGAAGAGTGGGTGTGTGTGAATCGGTTAGGTTCACCCCAACGCAAACCTTAACTCTAATGTTTATAGCAACGTAGGAGCAGAAGTAGGTGATTCAGCCCCTCGAGCCTGTTCCATCATTTTATTGGATCATGGCTGGCCTGTATCTTAACTCAATCTACAACCTTGGTTCCCTAACCCGTCGTACGCTTGCCAAACAAAAATCTCTCAATCTCAGTCGTGAAATTTTCAATTGGCCCAGCCTCAACAGCTTTTTGGGGCAGAGTGTTTCAGATTTCTAGTCCTCTATGTGTGAAGAACTATTTCTTGACATGAACCCTGAACTGCCTGGCTCTAATTTAAAGGTTCTGCCCCCTTGTTCTTGACTCTCCACCAGAGGAAATATTGTCTCTCTATCTACACGATCAACTCCTTTAATCATCTTAAACACCACAATATTTAAGGGAATGCAAGCATCGTATGTGTTTTCTGTCCTCAAAATTTAACCCTATTAGCCCCAGTAATATTTTGGTGAAACTGCTCTGCACCCCTTCGAAGGTCAGTATGTCCTTCCTGATTTGCGGTGTCCAGAACTGAACACAGTACTCGAGATGTGGTCTATCCAGAGTTTTATATAACTTTAACATCACTTACACCCCTTTATATTTTAACCCCCTTGAGAAAGGGGCCAACATTCCAATAGTCTTTTTTATTATCTTTTGTCCCTGTCCACCAGGTTTTAATGATTTCTGTACTCGGACCCCCAATTCCCTCTGCTCATCCACAGTTTCTAGCTTCTCGTCATTTAGATAATATTCCGATCTATCAATCTTAGTTCCGAAGTGGATGACCTCATACTTCTCCATGTTGAACTCCATCCAAAACAGTTTTTTCCACGTAATTATCTACCAATATCCTTTTGCACATTTCAGCTCCTATCTACACTATTTACTGTACCACCTGACTTGGCATCGTCAGCAAACTTGGATGTCTAGCTCTCCATTCCTTCATCTAAGTTATTTATAAATATAGTGAAATGCTGCGGCCCCCCTCTCAAATCTGTGGGTACCACCTCTAGTCACATCCTGCCAATTGAAGCACACTCATTATCCTTACTCTATATCATCTACATCTTAACCAATTCGCTATCCCTGTCAATAGTTTCCTTCCAATTACATGCACTCTCATTTTTGTTAACAGTCTCTTTTGAGGAACTCTAACGAATGCCTTCTGGAATGCCATATAAATAACATCAACAGACACTCCCTTATTTACCACGTTGGTTACATACTCAAACGATTCAACTAGATTCGTTAAACATGACATACCCTTTAAAAAGTCATGCTTGCTCTCTCTGATCAGTTCATGTTCGTCCAAATGTTCAATCACTCTGTCTCTACTAACAGATTCAATTAACTTCCCCATAACAGGTGGTAGACAAATAGAGTATAATTTCCTAGTTTATCTCTCTCACCATTCCTAAATAATGGAGTGACATTGGCAATTTTCCAATCCAAGACGAAACTTCCTGAATCAAGAGAGATGTGGAAGATCATGATTAAAGCATCTACAATGCCCTCGTCTGTTTCTTTTAATACCCTGGGTTGGAAACCACATGGAGATTTGTGTGTCTTTCGTCTCGTTATTTTTTCCATTGCATTCTTTTACTCCTATTCACAACAGAAGGCGGCTGAAACGAGCACGATATGGGCGCTGAAAAAGAATTCTACTTCCCAAGGCTGGATCACACCCTGCAAGAGCTGGTGGAGATTTGAAAGTCTTTATATATCACAAAGCTAGTATTTATGAAACGGTGCCTCAAATATCTCCATAGCCAGGAAGGGCGAACTGACCATCAACGACCTCGAGGCAATAAGGTAGCACATTCAGATCTGGAGGCTGCACGTTAAAATCACGTCGGGGTCACCGTTACCTTTATACCAAATGTGTGTCTGGATAAATCGAACCGCCTCACAATAAACACAGTCGCATTTAAAAATTTAGCGGACGAGTTTGGGGAACGATGTATGTGATTCTCACATTAATGCACTCGTACAAAGTTGGGGAGAAGTCTATGTGAATGATTTACTGGGAAATCTTCAAAACATTTCGAAAATTCTCCCGCTCACGAAAAAAGAAACACAAACTGACGAATTCATTCATTCATAAACAACAGGTGGAGAATCACAGACTGCAGCTCAACGAGATTGTGAGAGCGTCATTTCGCTGCGTGGTGTAGTTGGTTAAAGTGCCAATAGAAACATATTGACAGAAGTGGGCCAATTAGACCTTCGAGCCTCTTCCGCCATTCAAAGTCGGGGAACACTTCAGCAGTCAAGGACATTCAGCCACCGACCTTCGGGTAAGCATACTCCAAGGCGGCCTTCGAGACACACGACAACTCAAAATCGTCGAGCAGAAATTGATAGCCGAGTTCCGCACCCATGAGGACGGCCTCAACCGGGATCTTGGGTTCATGTCACGCGACACGGATCCCCACCAGCGAACAAATGTTATCTGTTTTTAATGTGACGGGACATTTGCTGTCTTTCTCTTCCTTCCGGATGTCTCTATGTTTCTGCCTTTCTCTCTGTTTTTTTTTGGTTGTTTGTATATTCGGTGGCCTTGTAGGTAACACCTCTCTGTCTGCACACTGTGATTGCCTTGGCAACGGGCAGTTGGAAAGACTGTCTGTAATCACCAGGTATTGTTCTGTGATTTATAAATGCGAAGGGTTCGAGGATTTCATTTCCACAACATTCAGCTGAGGAAGGTGGAAGCCTCCGAAAGCTTGTGAATTTCAAATAAAATTGTTGGACTATAACTTGTTGTTGTAAAATTGTTTACAATTGTCAACCCCAGTCCATCACAGGCATCTCCACATCATGGCCATTCAATGAGATCGTGGCTGATCTGTGACCTAAATCCAAATAGCCCCCTTAGCCCAATATCCCTTAATACCTTTGGTTCACAAAAATCTATAAATCTCAGATTTAAAATGAACAACAGAGTTCGCATCAACTGCAGTTTGTGGAAGAGAGTTCCAAACTTCTATCACCCTTTGCGAGTAGAAATGCTTCTGAACTTCACTCCTGAAAGTCCTTTCTCTATTTTCAGGCTATGTCCCCTATTCCCAGACTCAACAACCATCAGAAATCGGTTCTCTCTATATACCCTATCAGTTCCCCATGATGTCTTGAAATCTACGATCAAATCACCACTTAATCTTTTAAATTCCAGGGAATACAACTCTAGTTTGTGTAATCTCTCCTCGAAATTTAACCCTTGTAGTCCAGCTATCATTTTTTAAATCTACACTGCACTTCCTCCAACGTCAATATGTCCATCCTAAGGTGCAGTGTCCAGGACTGAAGACAGAACTCCAGGTGTAGTCTAACCAAGCCTTTGTATAGCTGCAGTATAACTTCTACCCCCTTGTATTCTGGTCCTCTAGATATAAAGGCCAACATTTCATTCGCCTATTCGATTATTTTCTGTACCTGACCATGACATTTTAATGATCGATGTACATGGATCCCGAAGTATATTTGGACCTCCACTGTTTCGAGCTTTTTATCATCTATAAAATATTCTGATCTATCCTGTTTAGTTCCAAAGTGGATGACCTGACGTTTGCCTACATTGAAACCCATTTGCAACAGTTTTGCCCATTCATTTAATCTACTAATATCTTTAGTACTTTATACTTCCATTTACGTTGCTTACAATATTTGTGTCATCAGCAAACTTGGATATGTGGCTCTCTATCCCGTCATCTAATTCGTTAATAAATACAGTGAGCAGTTGAGGTCCCAACAAAGGTCCCCGCGGTAAAGCACTCCTCACATCCTGCCAATTTTATAAACTATCCGTTATCCCTACTCGCTGTCTCCTGCCGCTCAGCCAATTCCCTAACAAGGTCAATAATTTGCCCTCAATTCCATGGGCTTTAACTTTAGCGAACAGTCTCTTATGAGGGACTTTATCGAATGCCTTCTCGAAGACTATATAAACACCATCCATCGACATTCCCCTGTCCAACACTTTAGTCACAATTTCAAAAATTCAATCAGGTTCGTCAGGCATGACCTATCCTTTACAAATCTCTGCTGTCTTTCTCGGATCAGCTGGAAATTTTAAAGATGTTTAGTAGTTCCATCCTAAATTAGCGACTCTCGTCATTTCCTGACAACTGATGTTAGGCTCACTGATCTATCATTCCCAGGTTTCCCTCGCTCACCTTTCTGAAACAGCGGAGTGCAATGTGCAATTTTCCAATCTAAAGGAACGGTTCCTGAATCGAGAGAACTTTGCAAGATTATATTTAAGGCATCTGCAATATTCTCAATTACTTCCTTTAAGTCCCGGGGATGGCAACCTCCTGGTCCTCTGGGACTTGTCACTCATTGGTGCCATTATTTTATTCATTACTGTTAATGTGCTTACACTCTTCCTATGCTTAACCCCATGGATTACCACAACTGATTCTGTGCGCTCATTTATTTTCTGATCCCGGAAACGAGAAGAAGATATGGGCAGAGATCTATCACTGGAGCTTCCAGAAGAACAAACGCTTTTTTCCTCTTAGTCACTATTCTCTGCTTCTGAAATACGGACTGTTTGCCCCATAAATGATTCATGGGACAACCGTTTTTCTAAATATTGTATTTAATTATTCAACTTGCAGCACTCGGACAAATGTTTCTCGCCCTTTGACCTGGATTCATGTAACTTTTCATTTGGAACCTAATGTGTTCTTGATTTGTCTATATCTCCTAGACAGGTCCCAATACTCTCAATACAGTGAACGTTAAAGATTCATTATTCCTCTTATCAGCAGGTGTTGCTATGGAAGGGGAGAAAACACTTCTACTGTTAAACCAGCAATTTCCCTTTTCCAATTTCTCCTTTTCATCTGGTAACGATTCGTGGTCTATTGTCTGGGATATTAATAACCACTTCATAAAATCTCAAAGCGCTCCCCATTTAGCAATTCATGCGACCAAATCCTTTTTTTTGTTGGTCAAAATTTCTGCTGGAACCTCAACATTTTCTACGTTGGAGTTGGGCCCATGTTTCGCTTCTGTTGTCAATTTGTGGAAAGAGTCTTTCCAAATCTCAAATTCCTCTTTAAAGTCGCCATATCTGTACATTAAAGCTTTACTTTCAGCTTCAATTAGCAGTGTCTTAGCTGCCATTTGAAGTCAAATCAGTTGGATTGCTTTTCTAAAAGTCACAGAATGCCTGAAAATTGTATTCTCCGTCTCCTGATCCTTAATTACAAAATAAGATATCTCAGGATATCAAAATTAAGATTTCTAGTTAAGAAACAAAAACATTATGATGTGAAAAATTAGGATGACCGCATTCTCCACCAAAACTAGGGAGGAGCAAAAAGCTGCAATGTGATTTTACACTTTAATTTGGGGCAATGGTTTTTTATCTCCACGTGGTTTATTTTTATTTTTAATTTAATGGGCTTTTTCCCCGAAAGAGCTTCAGGCACAAACAAAGGCTTTCAAAGAAAACAATAATTTATTATTAATACATTGGGAAAATTGACATTCGAATGTTAACAACATCTTGGGTTTATGCCTGATTGAGAATCGCTTCAACAAAAATAAAAGGATACATTCTGAATTCCCAAAATGCATAACCGTTTGGAAATCAAATGTCGATCTTCGATTAATCCCAGGACGAAAGTTCTATCCTGATGGTTGGCTCAAGCTTGCCGGGAAGATTCTGGGTATTTTGAGGGATCCCGTTGTAGAGTCGCATGTCTTTCTCTTGTCGCCAGGTCATCTGCTTCACAGACAATCTGTAAACCTGCATCGAGGCACCAAGCTGTGTGGTAGCGAACAGTCATGAATAGTACAGCTGTGGTGGTGCGGGCAGGAAGCGAAAGGTGAAGTCGGGGCAGTCTTGGTGGATCTGTGCCTCTCCGCACTCACCTTCTGGTCAGCTTTTAAAGACCTTTTTAACACAGAGTCAAACCGCTGGGTCGGTGATTTGTCAACAATAGGTTCGTACGAATAGAGCCACGATTGATTGGCACTTCACTTGTTTTCTCTGAGGGTCCACAATGCAACCAAGTTAAGTCGGCAGGTGTTCAAACTACCTCCAACGCTCCTGGGATTGTTCTTCTTGCTGTTATCCTTTGCTGTATGTATTTTACAATGGGCCATTAACAATCCTTTTAAAAGCCCGTCCACCTTTGAAGAGACCATTTCCTCCAGACATGCTGAAGCCGATTTAGTTTCAGGATTTCGTTTAACAGATGATTTTTTTTACTGCACAGCGCATCTGGGAAACTCCCGCAATAAATAATGGGCCGGGTAAGTTACACAAGGCTGAGTGACGTTATTGTGCAGCCTCCAGGCATCATCTTTAGAACTGTCAAAATTAAATTGAAAAGAGTTTAACCCAGAAAAAAGGAAACATTAATTGTCTCACTGACTTTATCTGCTGCTGTCCTGCGAATCAGCACTCACACTCCAGGCTGATTACACAGTTTGTTTGTATATTTAATACTTTCTATGTTTTATTCTCACTCCTGACTCGAACCTCCTGTATTTCATATATTGGTCTGTCTTTCATTGTGTCTGTTTTCTGTGTATATCGTTCATCTCCATTTATTTTCTGTGTGTTTTCCTATCTTGTTATTTCTACTTTAATTTTTAATTCTCTGCCGCTGTTTTTGTCTCTATCTTTTCCTATCTATACTCTTGGCTTTTTTTTTACTATTTGCCTCTCTCTGTGTCTGTACGACGCTGCCTGTCTTCTCTCTCTGCCTCCTATGTCTTTTTTTTACGACCGCCTCCATGTCCCTCTCGCTCGTTGTCTCTCTCTCTCTCTGACTTCATCTGTCATTTTCTCTTTCACCTCTGTCTCCGCTTCCTCCTGTCCCTTTTTGTTTGCCCCTGTCTATCTCACTCTTTATTTCTCTCTGTGTATCTACTTTGACTGTTTCTTTCTCTCTATTTGTTTCTTCCCGCTCCCATTTTCACATGTCTTTGTTTCAATCTGTTTGTTTCTCACTCTTTCCTTTGCATTTGTTTCTGTATTTTCTTCCATTTCTTTCTATCTCGGCTTTAATCTTTGTATTTCTTCTCCTCTCTGCTGTTTTCTATTCTTCTTGCTTTCCATTCCTCTTTTTCTCATCCTCTTACCGTCTTATTATGTCTGAAACTCTCGTGCTCTGTCTATCCCTCAGTCTTTAATTGATTTGGTTTGACTTCGTCTGTCTATTAACCACCCTGCTGCTATCACTTTATAATTCTTTATCAATGTCTCTCTCTCTCGTTCCATCCATGTTTGCATTCTCTCTCTCTCTCTCTCTCTCTCTCTCTACAGATATATATTTACCTGCTTTCTTTCTCCCTTTATTTTTCTCTTCTGTCTGAATAACTCTCTATTTATTTCTCTCCATCTCTGCCCAACCGTGTCTCTGCCCCTCTTTATTTCTATATATCTCCTTCACAAACACTCCCACCCCTTTATGTGAACCTGTCTTCATTTTTGTCGGTGTCTTTTTTATCATTACGTTTCTTTTGTCCTTGTATTCTCTATCCGTGTCCTACTTCCGATTTTTATTTTTGTCCCTGTCCTTATCACTTCTTTCCTTTGGTCCATTTCTTGCCTTCTCCCTGTCTCTTTCCTACTTTCTTTTCCCTTTCTGTATTTTGTTTGACTATCTCTGTTTATTTCTCCGATTATATCTCTATCCGTCTTCATGTCTTTCTAATCGCCTCTCATGTGTTTTTTGATTTATCTTTTCTTTTCTCCTCCTCAATCACTGTCTTATTATTTTCCGTTTACTTTCGTTTCCTTTCTATCTTTCTCTCCCCTGATCTCTTTCTGTCTTTAACTCTATATCTGTTTCTGAGTTTGAGTCTGCCATTCTCTCAATCTCCATTTCTGTCTGCCTTCATTAGTATGTTTATCTTCCTGTGCAACTGTGCCTCATCCTTTCCACACCTCCCTCTCTTTCTATATTCTATCTCTCTCTCACACACAAACACACAAACACAAACACACACATACGCACACACACCAGACACACACTCGCTCTCCGGAAGCAGCATTGAAAATCTAACAGGGATAGTTCCAAACAATGTAGTTACAGTATAGTAGCAGATTTCAGCAAGACATAGACAGACTGGTGTAATGGGCAGGCACATGGCAGAGAAATTTAACGCAGGGAATTGTGAAGTGATGCAGTTTGGATGAAAGGGTGAGGAGGTGCAACATAAACTAAATGGTAAAATTTTGAATGGAATGCAGGAACAGAAAGGACTGCGGGTTTAAGTGCACAAATCTTTGAACGTGGCAGGACAGATTGATGAGTGTCACAAAAATCATACCGGTTCATTGGCTTGACAAATGGAGTCATAATGCATAAAAGCAAGGAATTTAAGCTAAATCATTGTAAATCAGTGATTACGTGTCAGCTGGAGTATTGCGTCTAATTGTGGGCACTACACTTCAGGAAGGATGTCAAAGCCCTGGAGATGGTGCAGAGGATATTTACTAAAATGGAATAAGGGAGGAGGGACTTCCTTGATGTGGTCTCTCTTTGTCTTGATCTCTATCTCCAACTATCTTTCTTTGTCTCTCCCTCTCGCCCTCTGCCTGTGTCTCTCTCGCATATTTCTTTCTCTCTCTCTCCCTCTGTCTGATCATCTATCTCTACCTCTCTCTCCCTTGGTCTTTGTGTCCGTCTCTCTCTATACCTGTCTTTTCTTCTGCCTGTCTGTCTGTCTGTCTCTCCCTCTCCATTTATGTGGACTGCACCCATTCTGATCAGGCCTAAGGGAGCTATTTTGATTGCCAGTTTTGCCCATGTTGCGTGGCAGCCATTTAGTTGAAGTCCAGCTGAGATCTTTAGTCCGGCCATTTTGACCAACCATTCAAGTGTTGTCTGTAAAGCAAGCCCCGCCTCAATAAATCAGATTATCAATGAAATATAATATCAGAATCCGATTTAAGATCATGTCATGGCTCTGTGCTGCTGATATAAAATGCACTTTTCGTCCCCTGAGAAGTGTTGGGGGTGGATTATAAAATCGGAATTGGTTCCAATGCTTGAAACCCATCAGCTCCTTCTATGATCTCACTAATTTGACAATTAGATGGAATGGGTATTTCACCGCGTTCTTCAGCTCCTCTCTGAATTTAGTTTGGGTCAGGACATAAATACACGTGTTTGTGCAGGAACAGAAAAGCTGCAGCATCTTTGCTGTGTGTTCTGCGATATAAACAGGGTCAGTGGCAGAGTTATAAGACTGAATGTTTATAATTCGCGCAAAAATGTAAAATATAACCTGTGTTACCCATAACAATATAAAACTGCCCGATACGCTGAAGAGTATAATGATGGATTTCTTTCGGTTCTCCATCTCTGCATCCTTGTGATTCTCTCCATTGCTGTGGCCCCGGAGTCCACTGCGGGCTCGACTGGCCACTAAAATACGTCTGACCGTCAGAACATTGAGCAGGAAAATCAGACAGAACGGGACACAAGGGGTTAAAATGAGGTGAAACAAGTCAAATGCGGACCATGCGGGGGATGTACAGAAGCTCCGTGTTATCACACAAAACCAGGGAACATTATCAATTATATAGTCAGGTTTAAGTGTAAAGTGCCAGGGGAGACTTTCCAAACAGCCCAGCACACTCACTGTTCCCAGAACCACAGCCGCTGTTTTCTCGGTGCAATATTTTGTTTTCAGCTCCTCGCAACAAATGGCCACAAATCGATCAAAGGTGAAAGCGACTGTGAGCCAGACTGAAACCACAGCGGTTGCATAACTCAAGAAGATAATAAAACTACACACGGGAGTAATGTCCAGGAATGACCGTGGGAGATAAATCTGACCAATCCATCTCAATATCGGATCAGTGATAACGACCAGGAGATCGGCCACTGCCATTCCCACCAGGTAGCGACTGATACATTTGGAGAGACCGCACTTTCCTCGGGACAGGATCACAATCGCTACCAATGTAACTACAAGTGACAGAAAGGGAAGCAGATAAATTACTGATCAGATCTGGAGCCAAAGCAACAGTTTGAGAGGATCTGGGGTGAAATTTCCAGCTTTGTTGCTGCATCTAACGGTGGAAAGTGATTCATTGACCTGGGCAGCGCTTTCGGGCAGAGAATTGTTTTTAAACACAATGATCAATAATGAATTGGGAGATCGATAAAGAAAGTGAGTAAAATGAGCATCTGATCCATTGGAATGGCTGAGTGAGGGCGCAGTTCCGGTTTGGAAAGGAGACGTGGCGTCACCGAGCTGCAATCCAGCGGATTAAAGCCGGATTTGGGCTCCTGACAAACGGGGAAAGAGAGCGAAGCGTCGGGAAGGCGAGGGGACAGGGGGAGATGCTGTTGATTTGTTGCCCAGGGTTAAGAGAGTCGACAGGGGCTGGCACGAAACGGGAAAATCAGGTGGAGACGGAGCCAGTGAGTGACATTTGGAGGGAGATTAGGAAATGGACATGAGGAGCTGAAGGGGAGTCCGGAGCAGATAGTTTGAGAAAGCGGATCAACTGAAGCAATCAATGAGGAGACAGATGATTCAATGCAGTGGGAGGAGAGGCTGGGATTCACAGGGAAAGAGACTGGAGCAGAGTGTTAGAGGAAATCTAATCTATATGTCCCACTAACACAATCCATCTCATAAATTCAACAGTTCTTTTCTGTGGTCATTGGTGTCAGGGGATAAAATGTGATCATCAAATTTACTTTGTACATTCAATTAAAGTTAAACTGAAAATTTTAATTAAACCAGCCTCGTTCTTTAATGAATTCAGCCGAGCTTTTAAGATAGGATATTCAAATAATTTATTACGATCGATAAATTACTGATACTACTGTTTAAGTAAGGTTTAATTTTGTTTAGATTTAAGTTGGGAAACAAGGAGAATTCACAAAACAGATTGAGGACCTGACAGGGATATAAAAAAGGAGCGAATCCCTCAATAAAAACTCACTCAATCTGACCACATCATAATAATACCATCAAGTCACATTTTCTATGATTAATTGTATTGGAAGTTTCAGCAGTTCATTCTGACGAATTATTCATACCACAGCCTATCGCTTTCTCTCTCAGTCACCTTCTCTAACATTCGATCTCATCTCTTTCTCAAGTGAATTTTCATTCCCGATTAAATCCTATCATCGTACACCATCATTCTTTTCACCATCCACGTGTTCCAACGATCCTATTCTCAGTGTCAGTTTGTTGAATGCTAAAGCCGCCAAGGCACAGTTCACTGTGTCTGCAGATCATTCACCTCTCCACCTGTTCACCTGCACTGCCAAGTCTTCGCACCTCGACATTGGGGAGACTAAACACAGATTGGGTAACCGCTTTGCCTGACCGTCACCTTCTGGTCGCTTGCCATTTAAATTCTCTATCCCACTGCCACTCTGACCCCTGTGTCCTTGGACCCTTACACTGTTCCAACGAAACTCAGCGGAAGCTCGATTAACAGCAGCTCATCTTTCCATTAGTTACTTTACAACCTTCCGGACTCAACAGTGATTTCAATTACTTCAGATCATAAACACTGCTCTCATTTTCTCCGACTGTAGGTGCTGGTAATGGTTCTGCTTTTGCCATTTACAGTTCCTATAGACAAATCTTTTATTTATTTATTTATTTTTCCCATTGCCACCCGACTTATCTTGCATCATGTTGTCATTTAATCACTCCCAACTTCCACCCTATCACAGATCTTCCCCTTTGTTCTCCACCCCAACCCACCCAATCCCCACCTGCCTTCCTCCCCACTTTGTCGGGCTCTGTCCTTGCTTAAAAACTTACATTTTTAACTTCCCGTTCTGAGGAAAGATCATCAACCCGAAGGGTTAACTCTGTCTCTTTCTCGACAGATGCTGCCTGATCTTCTGATACTTTCAGGAACGTCTGCTTATTTCACCTAAACAGTTAACTTCATCTGCAAATCATAGAATAAGCAAAATCGAATACCTTTCCAGACAGGTCTCAAAATAATTGAGATTCCTTCTCCTGCAATTATGAAGAAAAGCGATAGATGGCGCGATTGTTCAATTAACAAAACGGCAACAGAAAACTAATAATCCACAGATGAATGGCCTTCTGATTCTAACAATGCAAACTGACACAACATAACTACAAACATTGCATTTTCAATGACTGTCAGTAAATTCATCCACAGTGCAGCAGAGAAGGAGAGGTGAAAGAATCAGAAGCAAACTCAGTTCAGTTGCCAGACATCGAAAGTGGCGTCAGATACAGACATGATGAAATAATATTACATAACAGTGATTCTCAATAAATTGAAATGCTAGTTAAACCGAAGCATGTTTTAGGGGCAGGAGGACTTTGTGCTGCCTCCTTGTAACACTGAGACCCTGGGCTGTCTCATTATCAATCACCGAAAACAGATTGATGAAAAAATATTCCAGGACAGGGTAGTTACCCGTCATGAATCGGTTAACAGCTCCTGGTGGTCTGATATCAGCTCTGAACAAAGACACCTGGTTCTAGTACATTCAGTACGGAGAATAATCCAGTAACAATACTAGGTTTCGATACACAATAGATGTAACTTCTACAAGACCGAACGGTTAGAAGCTAAGGGCATCCCATTATCCAACAATACATTCAGTACATAGACTAATCCAGTGTTAATCCAAGGACATAAAAATGGTCTTTAAAGATATCAGGTAATTGTTATATGATCGAACATATCGGTGTTAAGGACATACCATCATTCGACAATATATGAATTACTGAGAACAATCCAATAACAATGCCGGGGCTGGATATAAAAATATCATCACGGATATAATGTAACTTGACAATTGAGAACGTTTAGAATTTAAGGACATTCCATTACTCAACATGGAGTAAGTACAGAGAATAATCCCGTAAGCAAGGCCAGGGTTGGACATAAAAACTTAATTACAGCTATAATGCATTTGCTGCAGGATAGAAAGAGCAGAGACTTAACACATTCCATCATTCAGCCAGTGGAGCAGAACAGGCCACTGTGTAAAACATGCAGGGAGAAAAAATAATTTGCCAAGTATAGCAGCAGAGTTAACACCAACAACGGCTTACCTGGAACACCAACGGCTGCAAGAACAGGATAGTAAATGTCCTGTACCTGATATATTACTGGATAATGCATTCCTGCGAGAAGCACTGATTTATGTTGGCCTGGAAACCTTCGCTCCGGTTGGCACTCTGAGCTGGTCCGTTCCAAAAAGCCCTGATTTATACAGGGGATAAGTCTCCAGTGACATGGTTATACTCCTGATCATTTCCATTAGTTACAGTCAATTGATCAAACACATTAGATCAGCAGCACCTTCTCAAGTGCAATTAGGGATGGGCAATAAATGCCGGCCTCGCCAGCGACGCCCAAATCCGATGAACGAATAAAAAAAAGAATAATGTGGTGGAGAGAACACAAACATCTCAAAGTCCAGGATATTATCTTAATCAGACCTCTCTCAGGAATAAAGTTAAAAACTGTACTCATACAGGACTGATCCAAGAATAATGAGCGGCTTCATTTACAGTTTTTCTATAGTTGAAATTTTATTGATCATGTTCACTCCTGGCGATTCATGTATAAATGTTACCGATTTCTCTGCAGTGTAAACTGAATCCAGGGACACAAGAATACCGGTTTCACCCTGTTCCTGCAGTTTCCCAGTTAAAATGTGAACTTTGAATGACAGACACAAGGTCAGTAAAGGGTAGGTTGAGGACCACAGCCTAGAAATGACTGTGGGTGATATTAGGGGACAGACACTGAACGTACCCCATTGGCATCCCTCTCTCCGCTATTTTAGTGCAGATTTACCTGTTTATGCTTCATTGGTTAACAACTGCAAGAAAATTGGCCCCGTGTAATACCGAGCTGAGCTCATGACCAGATTTGTCCTCCATCACAAAGGCCCCGTGATGCCCTCACCAGCCTCCATTCCTTCTTCTACCCATTGCCATAGAAACCCCCATCCATGCCACTGTCCCCTCCAGACTCCATTCCTCCAATGCCCTCCTGTAGACACCATAACTCTAGCTTCCGACGCGCACCAGGACCTCCTTGTTCTCACATTATCTTCCTTGGCTCCGAGATCGCCATCGCCTTAAATTTAAAATTCTCATTGTTGGGTTAAATCCCTCCATGGCCCACCACTCCCGATCCCCCTCCCCTCCTCCACACATGATATCAAAGAAGCATATAGCCCACAGCAGAGAATAAGGCCATTCGATCCCTCATGCCGGCTCTTTGTAAGAGCTGTCTACACTTAGCGCAGAGCCTTGTAAATTACCCCATACACCAACAACAAACCTACCCCTGACCCCCTTATTGAATGGACACTGTCCTCCTTTGTTGCGACTACCCTCGCTTGGTTCCACTCACCTATCTGATCACAGCCAGGAGATGCTCCTCTTCACAACCTATCACGGATTATCTCTGATGTTTCAACAGGTTGAATCCATGGCTCCCGTCTTTTCCTCATCTACAGGCTGCCATTTGGTGAAATAGTCCGCAGTCACAAACTGGTTTTCAGATGTACGCTTATAAAACCTCGGCTTCTCTGGACGCTTCCAATGTCTTTGTGTTTTTCAGACCGACATCGTGTTTTAGATGAGCCACGATTTCCTCCAGTTACAATTGGAGAATCATGCTCTTTGGTCCCACAACCTCCACATCGTTCTCATTGATTCCAACCCCATGCCTGGCCTTAGTCTGAGGCTGATCTTGACTGTTCATAACTGCAGCGTCCTATTCGACCACAAGCGAAACTTCTGACTCCATATCCTCTCCATCCCAAAGGCAGCCCACTTCGACATCCGTAATAACATCCCACACGTCGAGCTCATGGGCTACTAAAACCCTCAGCCATGCCTTTGTAACGTCTTTGGTCTTTGATCTCCTCTCCGGCCTCTCCACAAACTTAAGCTAATCCAAAACTCTGCTGTCCGTGTCCTATCCCGCACAATGTCCGTCACCAATCACCCAAGTCCTTATTGGATGAAATGGTTTCCTGTCTCCTGAGCCTGCAGTTTAATTTTTCTTTCGTCTATGGGAGCAGAAGAAATAGGAGCAGGAAGAGGCCATTCATCCTCTCGAGCCTGCTTCCGTATTCAATAATATCATGGCTTATCTTCGACCTTAAATACATAAGAGCCTCACGCCTCCCAATCTCTATAATCTCCTCCAGCTCTACAGCCCCTCCAACTGCTCTTCAAACTTTGGCCGCTTGTGCATCTGCAGTTCATTTGCCCTAATTTTGGCAGACGCGGCTTAAGCCATATCCACGCTCCAAAATACCCGCCCTAAGCCCCGCTACCTTTCAGACCTTGCAATAAACCAATTTCATGCTCCAAGCTTTTGACACGCCTCCTAATATCTCCTCCTTTGGCTGGGGGTCTATTTTTGCCTGATATATACTCCTGTGAAGCACCTAGTGATCTTTATCAATGTTAAAGGCGCTACAAGTTATTCTTGTAACATTTAACCGACTTCCACTCTCTCCGTCCCACCATTGGTGGCCATGCCTTCAGGCAGCTAAGTCTCCCACTCTTCCTTTTACATCCTCCTTAAACCTACTCTTTGACCAAGCTTTTCATTACTCCTCTCGGTATCTTCTTATTTCTGTTGTGACCGTGTTTTCTCATTTGTTGTTCACTATATGAGCAAATGTAGTTTCTGGGCGAAAATTCTTGTACCAGACAGAGATTTATACAACAGATGGGCTTGTTGAGATAAATTAACATTGTAAACTATTCGTCGACACAGCTTTGTTAGAACAACATAAATTGGTTTAAGTGCAGACATTGCATTGAAATAGATTTGTACAACTCTAAGGAAGCTTTTACTGATCTCTTGAACTGATGACTAGCATGACGCTTTATTAGGAACATAGGAACATCGGAACAGGAGTCGGCCATTCAGCCCCTCGTGCCTGCTCCGCCATTTGATAAGATCATGGCTGATCTGTGATCTCGCTCCATCTCCCTGCCTTTGGCCCATATCCCTAAATACATTTGGTTGCCAAAAACCTATCTATCTCACATTTGAATTCATCAATTGAGCTAGTATCAATTGCCGTTTGCGGAAGAGAGTTCCAAACTTCTACCACACTTTGTGTGTCGAAATTTTTTCTAATCTCGCTCCTGAAAGGTCTGGCTCTATTTTTTAGACTGTGCCCCCTACTCCGAGAATCCCCAACCAGCGGAAATAATTTGTCTATATCCATCCTATCCGTTCCCCTTAATATCTTATAAACATCGATCAGATCACCCCATAACCTTCGAAACTCTGGAGAATACAACCCCAATTTGTGTAATCTCTCCTCGTAACTTAACCCTTGAGGTCCGGGTATCATTCTAGTAAAACGACGCTGCATTCCCTCCAAGGCCAATATGTCCTTCCGAAGGTGCGGTGCCCAGAACTGCTCATCGTACGCCAGGTGCTGTGCAACAAGGGTTTTGTATACCTGCAGCATAACTTGTGCCTCATTGTACTCTAGTCCTCTAGATATAAAGGCCAGCATTCCATTCGCCTTCTTGATTATTTTCTGCACCCTTCAATGATCTATATACCTGAACCACTAAGTCCCTTTGGATATCCACATTTTTCAACTTTTTACCATTTAGAAAGTACCCTGTTCTATCCTTTTTTGACCAAAGTGGATGACATCACATTTGTCTACATTGAATTCCATTTACCACAGTTTTGCCCATTCACCTAATCTATCAATATCCCTTTGTCGTTTTATGTTTTCATCCACACTGCTTACAATGCCACCAATCTTTGTGTCATTGCAAACTCAGATACGAGACTTTCTATTCCTCATCTAAGTCTTCAATAAATATTGTGAATAATTGAGGCCCCAAGACAGATCCCTGCTGGACTCCACTAGTCACATCCTGCTAATGTGAGTACCTTCCCATTATCCCTACTCTCTGTCGCCTTTCGCTCAGTCAATTTCCGAACCAAGTCCGTACTTTTCCTTCGATTCCATGGGCTTCTAACTTAGTTAACAATCTCTTTCGTGGAACTTATCAAATGCCTTCTGGAAGTCCATATAAATAACATCCATTGACATTCCCATGTCCATTACTTTAGTCACCTCTTCAAAAAATTCAATCAGGTCAATCAGTGCGACAGGACGGTGTGCGGATAACACAGTGAACTGCTGAGAGTTTGGTAAGTGTGGGAGTTTTCGGGTTAATCTCGTTCAAATCTAGTGCATAATGCTTCCAACTGTTTAAGTTCAATTGCTATCAACTGTTTAAGTTCAATTTTGAAGTTAAATTTTTCTACTTTCTTTCAGGCTTCAGCAGAGAGAGCTGCTGTAGGAAGTTAATTGGTTAGCTAGATTAAACTGGTACCTGAAGGTGGGGCAGGCCTGACATCTGAGTCACAAACTGTAGAAATACAGGGGCCTGTCAGTGCGACAGGACGGTGTGCGGACAACATAGTGAACTGCTGAGAGTTTGGTATGTGTGGGAGTTTAACGGTTAATCTCTTTAAAATCTAGTGCATATTGCTTTCAACTTTTTAAGTTCAATTTTAAAGTTTACATTTTTAAGTTTTTGCCAGGCTTCAGCAGAGAGAGCTGCTGTCGGAAGGTAATTGGTTAGCTGGATTCAACTGGTACCTGAAGGTGGGGCAGGCCTGACTCATCTGAGTCACAAACTGTCGAAATACAGGGGCCAGTCAGTGCGACAGAACGGCATGCGGACAACACAGTGAACTGCTGAGAGTTTGGTAAGTGTGGGAGTTCGGTGAAGTGGGGGAAGGAGGTGCTGCTTTGCCTTGCTTTTCCTAACTTTTTCCACAGAGCGGCAGTGGACATCTGCGTTGAAGACTGAGATTGGGGAATAAAAGCAGCAGCAGACCTGCAATAAGAGAAAACTACCGTGCGACTTCACAGGTGAGGCAGGAGAGTCCGAGAGGTGAGCACAGTATAACAGGAGAGACCTACAGCGGGAGGAGAGTCTGAGAGTCTAAGGCAATCATGGCAGGACAGCTCACACACGTGATATGCTCCTCCTGTGGGAAGTCATGGACACTACCAGTGTCCCTGGCGACGATGTGTGCAGGAAGTGTGTCCAGCTGCAGCTACTGGCTAACCGTATTTCGGAGCTCGAGCTGCGGGTGGATTCACTATGGAGCATTCGCGATGCTGAGACAATCGAGGATAGCACGTTCAGTGAGGTGGTCACACCGCAGGTAACGATTACGCAGGCAGAAAGGAAATGGGTGACCGCCAGGCAGAGGACAAGGACCAGGCAGGTAGAGCAGGAGCCCTCTCGGGCCATCTCCCTCTCAAATAGATATTCTGCTTTGGATACTGTTGGGGGAGATGGCTTATCAGGGGAAAGCAGCAAGAGCCAGGTTCGGGCACCACGGGTGGCTCCGCTGCACAGGAGGGGAGGAAGAAGAGTGGCAGGGCTATCGTGATAGGGGATTCAATTGTAAGGGGAACAGATAGGCGATTCTGCGGCAGCAAACGTGACTCCAGAATGGTATGTTGCCTCCCTGGTGCTAGGGTCAAGGATGTCACGGAGCGGATGCAGGGCATTCTGGAGGGGGAGGGTGAACAGCCAGAAGTCGTGCTCCATATTGGTACCAACGACATAGGTAAAAAAGGGATGAGGTCCTGCAAGGTGAATTGAATGAGTTAGGAGATAAATTAAAAAGCAGGACTTCAAAGGTACTGATCTCAGGATTACTACCAGTGCCACGTGCTAGTGAGTATAGGAACAGGAGAATAGACAGGATGAATGCGTGACTGCAGGGATGGTGTAGGAAGGAGGGATTTAGATTCCTGGGGCATTGGGACCTGTTCTGGGGAAGGTGGGACCTGTACAAACTGGACGGGTTACACCCGAGCAGGACCAGGACAAATGTCCCCGCGTGGGTGTTTGCTAGTGCTGTTGGGAAAGGTTTAAATTAGAATGGCAGGGGGATGGGACCCTGAGCTGGGAGTCAGAAGGGTATAAAATTGAGAGCAGCAAGAGAGGGGAAGACCCAAGGGAAATTTACAATACAAATAGTAGAAAAGTTGTTCAAGAACAAGTGAAAGGGAAAAGCGTAGAGCAGCGGAAGGAAAGTGTAATTTCGGCACGACAGATAAAATAAAAAATAGAAGGCGTAAGGCGATTAACCCAGCATCAAAGCTGAAGGTCAGGCTTGGGTGTGTGGCCCAACTAAGATTTCTATATACAAATGCACGGAGTATAAGGAATAAATTAAATGAACTGCAGGTTCAAATTCAAATTGGAGGAGATGACATGATAGATATTACTGAGACTTGGCTGCAGGATGGCCAGGATTGGGAACTAATTATACCAGGTTATATAAGGTCTACAGGAGAGATAGGGTAAATGGAAGAGGGGGAGGAGTAGCCTTAATGATTAGAGATGAAATCACTTCAATGATAAAGGGGGATATAACGAGAGGTAAGTAGCCAACAGAGACCTTATGCGTTGAATTGAGAAATAGGAAAGGATCTAAGACTTTCGTGGCAGCTCTGAAGTGCGAGATTGTATAAATGCAGAGATTCGACAAGCTTGTAAGAAAGGCATTGTGGTCTTAATGGGGGACTTCAACCTTCACATAGATTGGGAAAAGCAGACTAGCAACTGTCAGAAAGGTAGTGAATTTCTTGAGTGTGTCCGGGATAGTTTTCTACAGCAGTATGTCCTAGAAGCAACAAGGGGGCAAGCCATACTAGATTTGGTAATGAGTAATGAACCAGATTTAGTTAACGGCTTAACAGTGCGTGAACATCTATCCAATAGTGATCATAACATGATCGAGTTCAATGCAGTGTTTGAAACGGAAAAAAGCGAATCAGCTGCTAAGATTCCAGACTCGGGCAAGGCCGACTTCAATGGGATGAGACAGAGACCGTCCACAGTAAACTGAGCAAATCTGTTAATGGGTAAAACGACTGATGATCAGTGGGAAATGTTTAAAGAAACATTTAACGTGATACAGAATCGGTTTATACCCCTGAGGGGCAAGAACTCTACATGGCAAAAAAAAACAACCATGGACAACTAAAGAGGTAAGGGACAGTAAAAGAAAAAAGGGAAGGGCATACAAAAAGACAAAAAATGGCACAGATCCTGGCGAATGAGAAAGATACAAAGATCAAGAAAGGGAACAATTCAAGGGAAAAATACAAGGCGATGGCGAAAGAGCAGGGGAATGGGACTAATTGGATAGTTCTTTCACAGAGCTGGCACTGGAACGAAACAGCTCTAACCTCTGCAACAATGTGCAACATCGGCCTGGAAATTTTCTAATATATTCAACAATCGGTAACATAGGGCTGAAACATCTCTGATGTAAGCAGAAATGTGTAACATAGGCCTGAAAAATTTCTAATGTAAACAATGTCTAACATAGGCCTGAATTATCACTAATATATACAACAATGGGTTACATAGGTCTGAAACATCTCGAATGTATACAACAATGTTATAACACAGGCCTGAAACTTCTCTAATGTAAACAAAAATGGGTAACGTAGGCCTGAAACATCTCTAATGTACACAACAATGTGTAACAGAGGCATGAATCATCTCTAATGTATACACCAATGTGTAACACAGGCCTGAATCATCCATAATATATCCGAAAATGTGTAACATACGCCTGAAACATCTCTAATGTATAAAACAATGTGTAATATCCGCCTAAATCATCTCTATTGGAAACAATAATGTGTAAATTGGGCCTGAAACATCTCTAATGTCTACAACATTGTGTAACATAGGCCTGAAGCAGCTCTAATTTAAACAACAATGTGTAACATAGGCCTGAATCATCTCTAATGTACACAACAACGTGTAAAATGGGCCTGAATCCTCTCTATTATATACAACAATGTGTAACATAGGCCTGAATCATCTCTAATGTATACAACAATGTGTAACACGGGCCTGAAACATCTCTCATGTATACAACAATGTGTAACATAGGCCTGAATCATCTCTAATGTATACAACAATGTGTAACACAGGCCTGAAACATCTCTAATGTATGAAACAATGTGTAACATCGAACTGAAACATTTCTAATAAATCCAAAAATGTGTAACATAGACCGGGAATATCTCTAATCTTTACATCAATGTATAAAAAAGGCCTAAAGCATCTCTATTCTCAATAACAATGTGTTGCGTAAGCCAGAAAAGTCTTTATTCCGTGCAACAACGCCAATCTCAACAATAATGTACAACATTGGCTGGAAACTTCTCTAATATCTGCACAATATATAAAATAGCCCTTAAACATTTCTTACCTGCAACAATTTGTAACATAAGCCTGAAAAATCTGTAATTGTTGCGAAAATGTGCAGCATAGATAGCTTTTTGCAACCAAAGATATTAAGGGATATGGGCCAAAGGCAGGTATATGGAGTTAGATCACAGATCAGTCATGATCTTATCAAATGGCGGAGCATGCACGAGGGGCTGAATGTCCTACACCTGTTCCTATGTTCCTATGAAACATCAATAATCTTTACGACAATGTTCAACATAGGCGTGAAACATCTGTAAGGACTACATAAATGTTTAACAGGGGACGGAAACATCTGCAGTTGCTCCAACGATGTCTAACATAGGACTGAAACATCTATAATCTCTAAAAAAAACGTGTAACATAGGCCTAAAACATTGCTCATCTCTGCAACAATTTATAACCTTGGGATGAAACATCACCAATCTGGACAACAAACTGTAACATTTGCCTGAAGTATCGGCAATCTTTGCAATAATGTATAACATGGACCTGAAACACCGGTAATCTAGACAACAATGTGTACGAATTGGCCTGTGATATCTGCAATCACCATAACAACGTGCAACATTGTCCTGAAACACCAATAAATACTGCAACAATGTATAAAATAGACCCGAAACACCTCTAATCTCGTCAACATTTCATAACATAGGGCTGGAACATCTCTAATCTCTGCAACAATGTGTAACATCAATCTGAAACATCGCTAATCTCTGCAACAATGTACAACTTCGGCTCGAAACATCTTTGATCTCCACAACAATCTGTAACATCGGCCTGAATCATCTGTAATCTTTGCAGCAATATGTAACACAGGTATTAAACCTCTCTAATCTTTGAATCAATGTGCAAGGTAGGTCTGAAACATTTGTAATCTTTGCATCAATATGTAACATAGGTTTGAAACATCTGTAAGCTTTGAATCAATGTGTAACGCAGGTCTGAAACCTCTAAAATCTTTGAATCAATGTGTAATGCAGGTCTGAAACATCTATAATCTTTGAATCAATGTGTAACATAGGCCTGAAATATTGCTATCAATTGCAAAAATTTGCACCACTGTCGGAAGAACGAGGAGAGGCAATATTATCGAAAGGTTACAATTGTAAATGGGGTGCAGCAATAGAGAGACCTGGGGGATTATGCGCACAGGTCGTTGAAGGTGGCAGGTCAGGCTGAGAAGGCGGTTAAAAAACGAAAGGGATCCTCAGTATTATAAATATGGGCATGGAGTACAAAAGCAAGGAGATTATGACCAACCTTTATGAAACACTGGTTCAGCCTCTACTGCTGTATTGTGTCCCGTTCTCGGCACTGCACATTCGGAAGGATGTGAAGGTCTTGGAGAGGATGTGGAAACTATTTACTGGAATTGTTCCAGGGATGAGGGACTTCAGTTGTGTGGATTGACTGAAGAAACTGGGATTGTTCTCCTTCGAGCACAGAAGATTGAGAGGAGATTTGATAGAGGTGTACAAAATCATGAGGGGGCGAGGCAGAGTGGATATCGAGAAACTCTTCCCAATGGCGAAAGGGTCGTGAACCAATGGACACAGATTTTCGGTGATTGGCAAAAGAACTATAGGCGAAATGAGGACATTTTTTTAGCGAGCGGTTATGATCTGAAATGCAATGCCTGAAAGGTTGGTGGAGGCAGATTCAATCTTGGCTTTGCAAAGGGTATTGGACAAGTGCTTGAAAGGAAACATCTGCAGGGCTACGCGGAAAGGGCGGGTAGTGGGGTTAACTGGATTGTGCTTCCAGAGAGCCGACACATGCTCAATGGCCTCCTTCTGAGCTGTAACCATTCTGTGAATATACGATTCTACGTGGGCCTGAAACATCTGTCATCGTTGCAACCATGTATAAAACAAGCTTGAAAAGAATGCAATCTTTACAACAACATGTAACACAGGCCTGGAACATCGCTTATCTCTACAAAAATATTTAACATACGTCTGAAACATCTGTAATCTCTACAACAACCTGGAGCATAGGCCTGAAACATCTGTGATCTTTTTAACAGTGTACAACTTGTCTATGTTGTAGGGCTTTGTTGTTGAGAATCGAGATGTTTCAGACCTGTGTTACACATTATTTTAATGATTAAAGTGGTTTCAGGACATTGTTACAAGTTGTACAGATTGCAAATGTTTAAGGCCTATGTCACACATTGTTGTAGAGATTAGAGATGCACCAGCCCCACGTTACACATTATTGTAGAGATTAAAGAAGCTCCAGGGCTAGGTTAAACATTGTGGTAGAGATTAGAGAAGCTCCAGCCCTATGTTACACATTGTTTTAGAGATTAGGGATGCTTCAGACCGATGTTAAACATTTTTTTAGCGATTTCAGAAGCTCCAGGCCTTTGTTACACATTGTTGTAGAGATTAGAGATGCTCCAGGTCTATGTTACACATTGTTTTAGAGATTAGGAATGCTTCAGGCCTATGTTAAACATTGTTTTAGCGATTTGAGAAGCTCCAGGCCTATGTTACACATTGTTGTGGAGATCAGAGATGCTCCAGGTCTATGTTGTACAATCTTTTAGAGATTAGAAATGTTTCAAGCCTATGTTACACGTTGTTGTAGAGATTAGAGATGCTCCGGGTCTATGATATGTATTATTATAGAGATTGGAACTGTTTCAAGCCTAGGTTGAAACAGTTTTTAATATAACGGGTCATTGACTGTCTTCCTTCTCTCTCTCTCTCTTTTTTTTTTTTGGGGGGTGGGGTTTGTATATTCGCTGGCCTTTTAGGTGACACCTCTCTGTATGCACACCGTGATTGCCTTGGCAACGGGCAGTAATCACCAGGCATTGTTCTGTGATTTTCAAATGCGAAGGATTCGAAAATTTCATTTCCACACGACTCACCTGAGGAAGGAGGAAGCCTCCGAAAGCTTGTGGAATTTAAAATAAATTTGTTGGACTGTAAATTGGTGTTGTAAAATTGTTTACAATTGTCAACTCCAGTCCATCACCGGCATCTCCACATCATGGCTACCATCGACACCACAAGCTGCCGGCTCACAGTGGAAAGGATATCCAAGAAGATCGCGCGTTTAGACACAGACATCAAGTTTTTACAGAGCTGCAAGAAAGCAGACAAGATCCCGAAAGGGCGACAGATCACGAACCCAATCAATTCCACATGCAGCTCGGATTACGCTGAGAGACTCTGCCGTCGTACCTCTCGCACACTCCGCAACCGTCTCGTACACCAACTCCACAGCAGACGCCGCAACCTCGAAACTAAGATGGAGTCCATACACTCAAACTGTACTCAGGACATAGCAGACCAGCTACGATATACCGCCAAACAGACGAGGCAACGGAACTACGCTGCCTACATGAAAACCAAGAGCAGGAAGCTTGAGAAACTCAGCATCACCACCAGCATCGACCAAGCTTCCCCTGGTACCACGGTTGCAACCACAGGGAAGTCCATCGTCAATTTGTCCGACCACACCCTTCAACCAGACGAAATTGAAGTTCTCAGCCGAGCGCTCAATTTCTACCCCACTACCAAAATGGACCCCACGAGTCTCGCGGCAGACACAGAGGAATTCATCAGGAGAATGAGGCTCCGGGAATTCTAACACAAACCCCAAGATTTCAGCAGCGAACCCAATGAGACAATCAACGATCCGGAACAGCAGACAGAGGGCTCCGCGGTACAGCAACCGAAGAGGAAAGAGTCACACTGGACTCCTCCAGAGGGTCGCTGCCCTCAGCTTGACATGTATGCTCAAGCTGTCAGGAAATGCGTCTATGCCAGATTCATCAGCCGCAGTCGGAAGACAGTCCAGAATGTCACCCGAGCACAACTCAACGCCATCAAACCTCTCAAGATCAACTGCAACATCGTCATCAAACCAGCGGACAAAGGAGGAGCCATCGTCATACAGAACAGAACGGACTATTGCAAAGAAGCATACCGACAACTGGACAACCAGGAACACTGCAGACGGTTAACCACAGACCCGACCAAAGAACACACCCATCAGCTGAACAAACTGATCAAGACCTTGGATCCAGACCTTCAAAACATCCTACGCACTCTCAACCCACGTACTCCCCGCGTGGGAGACTTCGACTGCCTCCCAAAGATGCACAAAGCCAACACACCCGGACGTCCTATCGTATCAGGCATCGGAACCCTGTGTGAGAACCCTTCTGGATACATCGAGGGCATCCTGAAACCCATCGTGCAGGGAACCCCCAGCTTCTGTCGCGACACTACAGACTTTCTACAAAAACTCAATACCCACGGACCTGTTGAACCAGGAACACTTCTCACCACGATGGACGTCTCGGCACTCTACACCAGTATCCCCCACGATGACGGCATCGCTGCGACAGCATCAATACACAACACCAACAACAGCAAATCTCCAGACGCCATCCTACAACTCATCCACTTCATCGTGGATCACACTGTCTTCACCTTCAATAACCAGTTCTTTCCCCAAACACACGGAACAGCCATGGGGACCAAATTCGCACCCCAATACGCCAACATTTTCATGCACAAGTTCGAGCACGACTTCTTCACTGCACACGACCTCCAACCAACACTGTACATCAGATACATCGACGACATTTTCTTTCTATGGACCCACGGTGAGGAATCACTAAAGAGACTACACGATAACATCAACAAGTTACATCACACCATCAAGCTCACCATGGACTACTCCTCAGAATCAGTTTCTTTCTTGGACACACGAATCTCCATCAAAGACGGGCACCTCAGCACCTCACTCGACCGCAAGCCCACGGACAACCTCACAATGCTCCACTTTTCCAGATTCAACCCTAACCACGTCAAAGAGGCCATCCCCTATGGACAGGCCCTGCGAACACACAGGGTCTGCTCAGACGTGGAGGAACGCGATGGACACCAACAGACGCTGAAAGACGCCCTAGTAAGAACAAGATATGATGCTCGACTCATCGATCGACAGTTCCGACGGGCCACAGCGAAAAATCGCGTAGACCTCCTCAGAAGACTAACACGGGACGCAACCAACAGAGTACCCTTCGTCGTCCAGTACTTCACCGGAGCGGAGAAACTACGCCATGTTCTCCGCAGCCTTCAACATGTCATCAATGAGGACAAACACCTCGCGATGGCCATCCCCACACCTCCACCACTCGCCTTTAAACAGCCACCCAACCTCAAACAAACCATCGTTCGCAGCAAATTACCCAGCTTTCAGGAGAACAGCGTCCACGACACCACACAACCCTGCCACGGTAACCTCTGCAAGACATGCCAGATCATCGACACAGATACCACCATCACACGAGAGGACACCACCCACCAGGTGCATGGTTCATACTCCTGTGACTCGGCCAACATTGTCTACCTCATACGTTGCAGGAAAGGATGCCCCAGAGCAGGTACATTGGCGAGACCATGCAGACACTGCGACAACGGATGAACGGACACCGCGCAACAATCGCCAAACTGGAGGGTTCTCTCCCTGTCGGGGAACACTTCAGCAGTCATGGACATTCAGCCACCGACCTTCGGGTAAGCGTTCTCCAAGGCGGCCTTCAAGACACACGACAACGCCAAATCGTCGAGCAGAAATTGATAGCCAAGTTCCGCACCCATGAGGACGGCCTCAACCGGGAACTTGGGTTCATGTCACACTACACGTAACCCCACCAGCGAACAAATGTTATCTGTTTTTAATATAACGGGTCATTGACTGTCTTCCTTCTCTCTCTCTCTCTTTTTTTTTTGAGGGGGTTTGTATATTCAGTGGGCTTTCAGATGACACCTTTCTGTCTGCTCACTGTGATTGCCATGGCAACGGGCAGTACTCACCAGGCATTGTTCTATGTTTTTCAAATGCGAAGGATTCGAACATATCATTTCCACCATCCACCCGACGAAGGAGGAAGCCTCCGAAAGCTTGTGGAATTTAATTTAAAATAAATTTGTTGGAATATAACTTGGTGTTGTAAAAATGTTTACAATTGTCAACCCCAGTCCATCACCGGCATCTCCATATCAAACTTTCCATAGACACGGAGGGATTGGAGGCTGCTATTACATAAATATCACAGTCAAATAAACACACTCACACTTTGGATGTACACACTTGAGGTTGTTAAATAGTGGGGGCGCACTTGTTAAGGTTCTTTAAATGAGGCGGCACTAGTTGCGGTTGTATCATTGAGTGGGGCAAGAGTTACCGTTGTGTTTTAGTGAGGTGGGAAATTTAACAAAGACTGCGCCAGATTCCTGGTGTCATAAGCACGGAACATTTTTAACCCAGTCCTAAAATGCCGTTTGTAAAATGAGCACGGAAGACAATTCAACACAGGCAAAACACAAAAACGTATTAAAGTTTTGACTGTCTCGGTAACCATGTTAGGATTTCCTTCAGTCTGAAACAGAAAGTCATCGGTTGATTGATGGTGATTGGAACAATTATTCATCTTTTTTTTACAGATTTTAACGTGTTTTGCGTAATTAACATGGTAAAATGTTTCGTAAAGATTAATTCCCTGATTGGGAATCGAATGCATTTCCCGCACTACAAGCATTTATAGACCCCAATTCTCTTCTTTGAGTTGTTCCTATAACAGTTCATAGAGCTGAGTTTCCGTAGCGGTTATAACATTTCGCCTCATATAAAGAAAGCTCCCGTTTCAATGTCGGGTGGAATCATTTTGAAGACATTCTTCATTAAAAATGAATAATTACAAACAATACAATATTTCATGTTGAGGGTAAAATAAAAATAATGCAATATCTCTCATCCCCGGTGTATTCTTTCTTTCTCTGTAGTTCTACACATGGTCAAACAGCACACAGATAACGGCAGTGTCTCTCCCTCACTCACGTTTCCTGCTCTGACGATGCAGAAAGCCCCTCTCAAAGCTGCACATTCCGAATGGTTTCAGTTGATTTGTGAGAGATCATTGAAGGATCCTGCAGCGCTGCCACCATTAATAACAATAGGTCGTAAACGCATTGCAGCCGTGGCAACAAAGCCATCAGTTTTTCGCTGCACCCCAGCTCCCGGAGTAAGTGAGGCCGCGACAAGCAGCAAAATTGAGGCCGCCTGTCTGGCCCCGCTTTTTCCATTCACCTGCTGCCGGTGGAAAGCAGTGAATACAGCCTCAGACATCGCATTACTGCTCCTCCCTGGGGAAAAAAGAGACCATGACCCGATCAAAGCTCCCCATACACCGAGCACATGGGTAGGAAATAGTGGGGAGATTGTATCCCAGTCACTCAGACCTCCTGAAACATTTAACGAAGTCCAGAATGAGTAAAAATGTCTTTGGCATTTAATCTGGAAATGAGAGAATGTACCACTGCACCCACGAGTCGGAAGTCTCGGGCACTGCGTTCAGCTCGCGTGGAGACGTGGGTTTGAATCTCAGTCCTGACATTCAGTCTTTTACAAAGACGGAACAATTTTTGGTGCCTTCGGCTGGAGGTGTTTTTTCGGCCTAGTTGATTTGCTTCTTCCAGAAAACCAACCTGACCTGCATTCGAATCCTAACCACCAGGGAACCAGCTGCAATTTTCCTGCAAGCAAGCCGACCAACGCTGCTTTTCCGACTTGTCCCCTTGAAATTCAGGTCACTTTGGCCCCAGACAAGCTGCTCGTACAAAATGAAATTTACTGGAAGAACACGAAAGACTTGTTCAGAGAATGAAAGCACCAAGTGCGGGTAGGCATGAACATGAAATGGACAGTGAGGGGAAATACTATCACAAGCTGCTGGTGTAACTGTTTCCATTTCCAAAACACACCTACCTGATCAACGCATCTCCTCGGAAAGGTGCAAGGCAACGCCGGCCTCTCAGGCCTCATTTGAAGCAAGTGACGCTCACATTTTCTGCCAGTTTCACCCGCCATCTCCGTCTGCTTCTGTCTGTTACTTTCCTCCAGCATCCTCTGCTCCACCAAATGTCGGGGGAATTAGATGTTGGAAGCAAATGAAACGACTGAAAAAAACACATTACCAGGAAAGCAAGGAGAGGGTAAGAAAGATGTTGGTCACTGAGAGACGATGGATTTTGCAGATGCCAGGATAACTGACATAAATATCTCATCTACCTGTCTCTTTCAGATATTGAATATCTTAATGCTCAAGAGGTGTTCTCACTGCCCCAGGCCAATTATCCCGAGTCGCACTGTCCCTCCGATCCTGCACACGGTGCTCAGCTTTCAAACTGGCCATCACCCCTGTGCTCGCTCACCGACTTTGGCTCCCGTTCCGCCAATGCCTCGATTTAAAAAATCTCATCCATGTGTTCCGATTCCTCCTTTGCCTCGCCTCTCCCTATCGCTGTAACCTCCCCCAGCCTCACAACCCCCCGAGATAACTGCGTTCCTCAAATTATGATCTCTTGTGCACTCTTGATTTTAATCGATCCACCATTGGCGGTCTTGGCTTCAGCTACCTGGGCCCAAATCTCTGGAATGCCCGACTTAAACCCCTCCTCCTCTTTCTCCTCCTGTATGACGCTCATTAAAACCGCCCTTTTTTCACTAAGTTTTCGTTCACCTGTCCGAATATCTCCTTTTGTGGATCTGTGTGAAATTTTATCTAATTGCGCTCCTGTGCAGTGTCTTGCGACATTTTAGTATGTTAAATGCGCTATGTAAATGTAAGTTGTTGTTAATTATAAAGTCTCCCACCATTTAAAGAAGTAAGGATATGACAGTAAGCTTAGTCACTCCGAAGCGTCTATTGCTGTACCTGAATCACCGTTTCCATCACCAGCCAGGTGCACCCTCTCGAGAGGATATATATCGTGAGACTGAGGGAATATCACAGGGTGAAGGACCGAGCGCCAGTGAGCAGGAGGAGCTGGAAATAATTATGATAATTACTATTACACAAACTTTGAAGAGCCGATACCTTAAACAATGACCCAATATAAAACTAATCGCCAGTCCCCGAGTCGATGTACCCGGGTCTGGATTTGCACACGTTTCTGACGCGCTCCAGTCAACAGTAAAGAGTTGGAGCCGGATCCAGAAGAGAGAAGAGTACCCAGAGTGTGGGAGCAGGAGCAGCCAGAGCGGTTTCTGAACCAGCCATTGATGCAGGAGTGAATCGAGTCCCATTCCGAGCTGGGTCTGCCAGCCGCCTGCCGGGCCGCTTCACACTGAAGGGGACCGATTCAGACCTAACTCCCACACGCAGATTTCAGTCAGGAAGGTGGTCTCCAGTGTCGGCTCTTGTGATCAGGCTGGTGAAGTGTTTAGTGTTACGATCGCTTCTGTAGACCGGGGTTCACTAACGGAGTTATTTCTGTGCATTCGGTTGAAGGTCCCTTTTCCTGCCAAGTGAGATTTGCCCCTTCCATAAAATCAACCCGTCCTCCATCCACGGGAGGTTTTGACGTCCATCGGTTCATCGTAAAACCGAGCTTTAAACAAACAACATAAATTACAAAAACTCACGGCGGGCCATTCAATATAAGCGGAGAGAAGAGATAATCGTAATTTAGGCTTGTAAATAGCAAAGGAAGTGGCAGAACTGGGGAAAAGTGACCTTGCTAACTGACCCTCCTACCTTCAAAATCTACTCAATAACTACTTCTTCGCCCATTTCATCAGTAACTCCCCTTCCTTTCGTCAGTCTGAGGCTGTGATGGACTTGGGGAACAAACAGGTCCCCTCGGCCATTTGGCCCTTTGCTCCCCGCACAAGCACAGTCTATCCAATAAACCTGGATGTACCAATGCGCTCCTCCCTCCAGCAGGATGTGATCAATAAATAAAAAGGGTTGAAAGTCTGTGTGAAAGTCCATTATCAAATGTATGTTAGAATGCGCACTATTAATGAATGTAGGGAAATCTTCAGCACATTTCTAAACATCTCCCGCTCTCTCGCAAAGAATCACAAGCTGACGGATTTATTCAGATGCAGCCCGGAGATGGAGATTGAAATGCGAGAATCTCCAATGACAGATGAGCATTTGGTTCAAATACCAGACGAGCGCCCTCTGTGTCACTATTTTCGTCCATTATCACCAGTTGGTTTCTCACATCGTTTCAGCGTTGAGGATGGCAGAATTGATTTTTAATGAGAGCATGTTTGAGAACCAAAAGACAGAATGCAAAGGGTTTGTCGACACAACATACGGGCAGAACAAAAAATGTCTCAGAATGGTGTGTAGAGAATCTGAATGTGAATTGATCCGAATTCAGGAAATCTCATGGGTGCACAATGCAAAAAGTTTCTGTAATGGCCGGGAATCGAATGCAACTAACTTGCAAAAGAAGCGAGATTTCTCCTGCTTAACCACCAATGCCATGAACGGCAACAAATTACATATTTCGCTTTGGACACCTGTCTGAAAGAATTTACAGTTTGCCAGATCGCCTGTGATAACCGTACGCATTCTAATGTACACTTGTACAGCAATGGCTGAATGGTTAAGCCGTGGGACTTGTTATCTAATCGGGTTTTCCTCGGGATTATCGCATTTTTCTTGCATCGCACCTGCTTGAGTTCAAACTAAATGATCAATTTTCCAACTCGAGGAGAGATACTCGGCGACATGGACAATTTGGATTGAGCGCCCGATGGTCTCTTGCAAGATTTCAAAATACATGAAGGAATTGTTCCCAGCTCCATCTTAAATTCTGCAAATTCACACAAGTTGACATTTATACTCTTTGTTCCTGTACTTTAATCTCTCTATCTCTCCCTGTCTCAGTCTCTTGACTGATGGACGTCACAGGCTGCCTTGAACGGCCAAGTTTGATCGAACCTGCAAAACCAACAGAAAAGGGCAAAGAAAGAAAGACTGAGACGGTTGGAAAAGCAAAGTTTCAACCCAGCTGATGAATTCGGAGCTAATGTCTCCAAACGTATCGCTCTTCGCCCTCACAGTGAAAAAATAGCATTTTTATTATACTTATGGTACAGTGTATAACCTGCGGATGGCGAGACAGATGACAATGTAGCTTTGGAGCAATAAATTCTGCAAAGGTTTACTTGATAATGCAAGTGGTAAATTCAAAACGAATGTGGTAAAGAGAGCTGGATATTGGTGACTTGAAATAGTTAGTGCGCAACTTGAACATTGCTGTACATCGCAATAGAAAACGCGATTGGTTGGTCAGAAGTCGTCTGCAAGGCTGGGTGGTCGGCTGTGGGTGGTTGCGAATTGTGCACTGGCTGCACAGCCCTATTCATGGCGGTTGGTATGTCGAGGGGAATAATTCTCACTGCAGTCGGTTTTGCTGATGATATATGCGACACGTCCCAGGTTCAAATCCCAACCGAGCAGTGTTCTGTCTCGACTTTTGCTGAAAATTCACTCATTTGTTTCTCACATCGTTTCAGCGATGCAGAAGGCAGGATTGACTTAATTCTCGACCTGTTTCAACTCTGGAGGACCGAATGCCGAGGTTTCGTCAACGCGACACAAATGGAGAAATGAACATATCTCAAGATGTTGTGCAGATTGAAGCTGGATATGAATTTATCCCAATTCACTCGGTGTCATGAAAGCAGAATGAAAATGCTCCTGCATTTGGCGGTAATCGAACCCCCGCTTCCTGTGTGGCAGGCAAGAATTTGACGACGAAAATATCAATGGCCGAACGGCAGTTGGCTGCATGTGTCCACTTGGAAAGAAACTGGAAGAACAGACAGTCTCACCGTCCGCAAATGCGGTTGTTGGCTGTGCGCTTTAAACACGTGCGGCTCTAGTGGCGCAATCGGTTAGCGCGCGGTACTTATATAACAGTATTCGGCTTGAGGAAATGCCGAGGTTGTGAGTTCGAGCCTCACCTGGAGCAGTTTAACCTTTTGCTTCTGAACATTTCCACCCGAGTTCAAGGTGCAGCGAGAATGTTCCATGAAGCATCTCCTTCTTCGTGTTTTCATGTGGGCATTTGAGGTCCTCTGGCCAGCATTATTGCAATAGCAGGTGTGAGTTTATTTGTTAATAGGCGGGAGAGGGGGCGATTGGCTACAGCATGAAATGGGAAAGCAGGCGGTACGAGATCTTTTAATCGAATGAACTGAACACACAATTTTTCTTTTCGTGAAACAGACATTCTTCGGTTTGAAATGTCGTGTAGGAAAATTCGGAAGGTAAATGTGTTTGCCGGAGTTACTGAGTAACGGATGGAATTATTCCGCTTTCAGTTGTTGATCCGCTGACAGGTCGAGAGACCTTTTCCAGCTCACGTGTGGTACAAGTCTGGATTTGAGCCACTGGGTAAAGTGATTGTTTTTAATTGCTGCTAACGAATAACAGGACATTTGGCACAAACAAGAAGAATTGTAAACTCACGAATTTCCTCTCCATGTTTCTTACATCAGATTCTCCTCAAAACGGTACTGAGAATTTTATAAATCGGATCCTCACCCGAGGTCGACGGCCACAAGGGATAATTCAGAGACCGATCATGAATTTAGCTGTATGTATTATAAGTTGATTATGTGCTTGCAGCTTCATTTATTATAAGGTTTAACATATTTCTTTGTGCAATAAATATCATAATTTGCACTAAATCTGATTTTGATTTTATATCATGTTCTTCAGTGCCAAGAAACAGATATATAATTGATATTATCAGATTAATAACAATTTTTTAAAAAATTAGTACATAAAGCAGATAAATTGAAAATATTTAGATCTTAGTAGACAGAACTTTTATCTTTATCTAAAAGTATAATAGAAATGAATTCTAAAATCTGAAGTTCTAGTGGACATATTCTATATCTCTTAGGTTGGAAATTCTTCATCCTTTTTTCAGAAGTGTATCTTTTGAATCAGATACATTCAATCTATAAACCAATGCAAACATATCTCAAAGCTGACCAAACTGTAAAAACATTACACATTAGAAGTCAAGAATGAATTTAAAGAGGGATGTTAATATAGGATGAAGCTCTTTAACTGTAATGTGCTTGCCCTCCCCAAAGTGTCCCATTGTGTTAATTGTGAGCAGCCTTTTTCTGTTGGAGAATAATCAATGGTTGAAGAGCTCCTTTGAAGAGCACTGCAGGTTGAATTTCATTGAAGTATATGAATTCTGCCATCAGCAGGCAATGGCCATCCTCAAGAATCACATTCTGTAGCTGGCATCGAGTCCCACGAAACCGATTGGAAACTCTTGCAGTCACTGACAAGTTTTATCTTGTTCTCTGCTGAATGAAAAATTTGGCCGGGAACTGCTTTAGGTGGCTTCTGATCCGTTTACAAAACAGACCAACTGTACAGTACATGGTCGTAGCCGGTGGACATGATCTATGTGAATTTCTTGGCACTGAAGAACATGATATAAAATCATGAGGGTCAATGAGGGTAGCGCGTTTGATGTAGTCGACATGGATTTTAGCAAGGCTTTTGACAACGTCCCACATGACAGACTGGTCAGAAAAGTAAGAGTCCATTGGATTCAAGGGCAAGTGGCAAGTTTTCTTTGAAGCAGAGGAGGCTGAGGGGAGATTTAAATGAGGTGTATAAAATAATAAGGGGCCAAGATAGATTGTATAGGAAGGACTTATTTCCCTTCGCAGAGAAGTCAATAACCAGGGGGCATAGATTTATGTAATTGGTAGGAGGATTCGAGGGGAGTTGAGGAGAATTTTTTTCACCCAGAGGGTGGTGGGGATTTGGAACTCACTGCCTGAAAGGGTGGTAGAGGCAGAAACTCTCATCACATTTAAAAAGCACTTTGATATGCACTTGAAGTGCCGTAACCTAAAAGGTTACGGACCAAGAGTTGGAAAGTGGGAACAGGTTGGATAGCTCTTTTTCGGCCGGCACAGACACGATGGGCCGAATAGCCTACTTATGTGCCGTAAATTTCGATGATTCTATTTCTATGAATCTGAATGATGGAAACAGCTATAACCACGAGCCTGGATAGCTCAGTCGGTAGAGCATCAGACCTTTAGGTGTTAGAAGTGATTTGAGTGTCCAGCGTTCAAAGTCCCTATTCATGCGAGCAATTTTAGAACAGCTGTCAAGTTTTCCCAGTCCACTGGAGCAACAACTGCTGAAGAGACGATGCCTGCGATGTGTTGTCAATATGTTTACCTTTGGTGAGCATTCTCAGAAAAGGGCTTTGATCTTCTCTGATCACCATTTTTAACAGAAACATTTGGACAGTTCTGTTAGAAAGACCACTGATTGCACGTTCCCACCACCTGTCCCTTGTTTGGACAGAGATTGCTTTGTGTCCAAACTGCTTCAAACTGAGTCTTTTCCATAGTTACGTGGAAATGTTTGGATTAGTGCAGTTATCTGCAGCTTGTCAATTGGATGGTTAACACGGAGTTTAGTTGGGCTAATCTGATTTCTTTGTTCGAATAAATTAGATAATTTTAACCTCCACCCGCTCCTTGCAGACACTTCCAGCATCATCCACGTGGGCGGTAGAATGTAAAGACATTCAGCGTCACAAATCAATCCGTGCTTCCTCTTACCGAAACTCGGGAACAATGTTAATCATTTCAGCTTCTCAGATGCCGATGTCGCCAATTTCAGCCTGTGCAGCCAGAACCCCTGGTGATTTTACAGTCATCGAAGTTCGCTGCACTTTCCCCAAAGTTCACTCTAAGAGAGAACAACGAAAAATAAAGGAAAAGTGCGCGTTTCTTCATTGGTGGCGAAGCAAAATCGCTGCTTTCATTCGTTCCACCGTTGATCTTCCTGCGGGCTCTGAACCTTCTGCACTCCGCTATTTTGATCACATGACTAGGAAGTGAAACAAGTTGAATGTGAAAGTTGGAGCAACAATTTGGATCAAGCGGATAGGCGGGTCGGGATATTGCAAAACAAACACCCAAGCAACGAGGAGCGGGTCAGCTTTTCCATCAGAAGATAAGAAATAGAAGCAGGAGTCGGCCTTACGGCCCCTCGAGCCTACTCCGCTGTTCAATAAGATCTTGGCTGATTTTCGACCTCGAATCTATTTCCCGCCCGATCCCCATATTCCTATACGACACTTCAAACAGAAGAATGCCTGTTTCACGAAAAGAAGAATTGTGTGTTCGGTTGTTTGGACTGAAAGATCTCGTGGCGCCTCCTTTCCCATTTCATGCTGTCGCCAATCGCCCACTCTCCCGCCGATAAACAACTAAACTCACAGCTGCTGTTGCAATACGGCCGGCCAGAGCACCTTAAGTTCCCACATAAGAACACTAAGAAGGAGATGGTTCATGGAACAGACCAGCTGCACCTTGAACTCCGGTGGAAATATTCAGATGCAAAAGGTTTAACTGTTCGATGTAAGGATCGAGCTCAGAACCTCGATATTGCTTGAGCCTGATATTGTTATATAAATACCGCGCGCTAACCGATTGCGCCACGAGAGCCACCAGATAGCAGCGCGTCATCAAACAGCTGCTTGGGCTTTTGTGTAAAATTCGTCGAGACACACGACAACGCAAAATCGTCGAGCAGAATCATCGTTCATCCATTGTCGCAGCTTCCTGCCACACAGGAAGTTGGAGTTCGATTACGGCACAATGCAGAAGCATTCTCATTCTGCATTCATGACATTGCGTGAATTGGGATAAATTCATATTCAGCTTCAATCTGCAAAACATCTTGAGACATTTTCTTTTCTCCAGGTGTGTTGCATCCACAAAACCTCGGCTTCTGCACGGAAAGTTTGGTTGACGTTTGGAACGCTCTTCTGCAGTCGGCAGTTGATGCGAGCTCACTTGTGAATGTTAAATCTGAGATTGACAGATTTCTGTGAACAAAGGTTATTTCTGGATATTTATGATGTGGAGATGCCGGTGATGGGCTGGGGTTGACAATTGTAAACAATTTCACAACACCAAGTTATCGTCCAGCAATTTTATTTTAATTTCACAAGCTTTCGGAGGCTTCCTCCATCCTCAGGTGAATTTTGTGGAAATGACATCCTCGAAATGAAATCGCATTTATAAATCATAGAACAATGCTTGGTGATTACAGACTGTCTTTTCAACTGCCCGTTGCCAAGTCAATCAGTGTGCAGACAGACAGGTGTTACCTACAAGGTCTCCGAATATACAAAAAAACATAGAGATAGAGAGGTAGAAACATAGAAAAGACAGCAACTGACCCTTTATATTAAAAACAGATAACATTTGTTCGCTGGTGGGGTAACGTGTAGGGTGACATGAACCCAAGATCCCGGTTGAGGCCGTCCTCATGGGTGCGGAGCTTGGCTATCAATTACTGCTCGACGAATTTGCGTTGTCGTGTGTCTCGAAGGCCGCCTTGGAGTATGCTTACCCGAAGGTCGGTGGCTGAATGTCCTTGACTGCTGAAGTGATCCCCGACTGGGAGGGAACCCTCCTATTTTGCGATTGTTGCGCGGTGTCCGTTCATCCATTGTCGCAGCTTCTGCATGGTCTCGCCAATGTACCATGCTCTGGGGCATCCTTTCCTGCAACGTATGAGGTAGACAACGTTGGCCGAGTCACAGGAGTATGAACCATGCACCTGGTGGGTGGTGTCCTCTCGTGTGATGGTGGTATCTGTGTCGATGATCTGGCATGTCTTGCAGCAGTTACCGTGGCAGGGTTGTGTGGTGTCGTGTACGCTATTCTCCTGAAAGCGAGGTAATTTGCTGAGAACGATGGTCTGTTTAAGGTTGGGTGGCTGTTTAAAGGCGGTAGTGGAGGTGTGGGGATGGCCATAGCGAGGTGTTCGTCGTCATTGATGACATGTTGAAGGCTGCGGAGAACATGGCGTAGTTTTTCCGCTCCGGGGAAGTACTGGACGAAAAAGGGTACTCTGTTGGTTGCGTCCCGTGTTAGTCTCCTGAGGAGATCGATGAGTCGAGCGTCATATCCCGTTCTTACAAGGGCGTCTTTCAGCATCTGCAGGTGTCCATCGCGTTCCTCCTCGTCTGAGCAGACCCTGTGCATTCGGAGGGCCTGTCCATAGGGGATGGCATCGTTGACGTGGTTAGGGTGGAAGCTGGAAAAGTGGAGCATCGTGAGGTTGTCCGTGGGCTTGTGGTAGAGTGAGGTGCTGAGGTGCCCGTCTTTGATGGAGATTCGTGTGTCCAAGAAAGAAACTGTTTCTGAGGAGTAATCCATGGTGAGCTTGATGGTGTGATGGAACTTGTTGAAGTTATCGTGTCGTCTCTTTAGTGATTCCTCGCCGTGGGTCCATAGGAAGAAAATGTCGTCGATGTATCTGGTGTATAGTGTTGGTTGGAGGTCCTGTGCAGTGAAGAAGTCCTGCTCGAACTTGTGCATGAAAATGTTGGCGTATTGGGGTGCGAATTTGGTCCCCATGTCTGTTCCGTGTGTTTGGGAAAATAATTGATTATCGAAGGTGAAGACATTGTGATCCAGGATGAAGCGGAGGAGTTGTAGGATGGCGTCTGGAGATTGGCTGTTGTTGGTGTTGAGTATTGATGCTGTCGCAGCGATGCCGTCATCGTGGGGGATACTGGTGTAGAGTGCCGAGACGTCCATCGTGGTGAGAAGTGTTCCTGGTTCAACAGGTCCGTGGGTACTGAGTTTTTGTAGAAAGTCTGTAGTGTCGCGACAGAAGCTGGGGGTTCCCTGTACGATGGGTTTCAGGATGCCCTCGATGTATCCAGAGAGGTTCTCACACAGGGTTCCGTTGCCTGATACGATAGGACGCCCGGGTGTGTTGGCTTTGTGTATCTTTGGGAGGCAGTTGAAGTCTCCCACGCGGGGAGTACGTGGGATGAGAGCGTGTAGGATGTTTTGAAGGTCTGGATCGAAGGTCTTGATCAGTTTATTGAGCTGATGGGTGTGTTCTTTGGTCGGATCTGTGGGTAACTGTCTGTAGTGTTCCTGGTTGTCCAGTTGTCGGTATGCTTCTTTGCAATAGTCCGTTCTGTTCTGTATGACGATGGCTCCTCCTTTGTCCGCTGGTTTGATGATGATGTTTCGGTTGGTCTTGAGAGCGTTGATGGCGTTGCGTTGTGCTCGGGTGACATTCTGGACTGTCTTCCGAGTGCGGCTGATGAATCTGGCATAGACGCATTTCCTGACAGCTTGAGCATACATGTCAAGCTGATGGCAGCGACCCTCTGGAGGAGTCCAGTGTGACTCTTTCCTCTTCGGTTGCTGTACCGCGGAGCCCTCTGTCTGCTGTTCCAGATCGTTGATTGTCTCATTGGGTTCGCTGCTGAAATCTTGGGATTTGTGTTAGAATTCCCGGAGCCTCATTCTCCTGATGAATTCCTCTGTGTCTGCCGCGAGACTAGTGGGGTCCATTTTGGTAGTGGGGCAGAAATTGAGCCCTCAGCTGAGAACTTCGATTTCGTCTGGTTGAAGGGTGTGTTCGGACAAATTGACTATAGACTTCCCTGTGGTTGCAACCGTTGTACCAGGGGAAGCTTGGTCGATGCTGGTGGTGATGCCGAGTTTCTCAAGCTTCCTGCTCTTGGTTTTCATGCAGGCAGCGTAGTTCCGTTGCCTCGTCTGTTTGGCGGTATATCGTAGCTGGTCTGCTGTGTCCTGAGTACAGGTTGAGAGTATGGACTCCATCTTAGTTTCGAGGTTGCGGCGTCTGCTGTGGAGTTGGTGTACGAGATGGTTGCAGAGTGTGCGAGAGGTACGACGGCAGAGTCTCTCAGCGTAATCCGAGTTGCATGTGGACTTGAGTGGGTTCGTGATCTGTAGCCCTTTCGGGATCTTGTCTGCTTTCTTGCAGCTCTGTAAAAACTTGATGTCTGTGTCTCAATGCGCGATCTTCTTGGATAACCTTTCCACTGTGAGCCGGCAGTTTGTCGTGTCGATGATAGCCATGATGTGGAGATGCCGGTGATGGACTGGAGTTGACAATTGTAAAGAATTTTACAACACCAATTTATAGTCCAACAAATTTATTTTAAATTCCACAAGCTTTCGGAGGCTTCCTCCTTCCTCAGGTGAGTGGTGTGGAAATGAAATTTTCGAATCCTTCGCATTTGAAAATCACAGAACAATGCCTGGTGATTACTGCCCGTTGCCAAGGCAATCACAGTGAGCAGACAGAGAGGTGTCACCTAAAAGGCCACCGAATATACAAACCCCGCCCAAAAAAAAAAGAGAGAGAGAGAGAAGGAAGACAGTCAATGACCCGTGAAATTAAAAACTTTTTCAACCTAGGCTTGAAACAGTTACAATCTCTATAATAATACATATCATAGAACTGGAGTATTTCTAATCTCTACAACAACGTGTAACATAGTCTTGAAACATTTCAATCTCTAAAAGATTGTACAACATAGACCTGGAGCATCTCTAATCTCTACAACAATGTGTAACATAGGCCTGGAGCTTCTCAAATCGCTAAAACAATGTTTAACATAGGCCTGAAGCATCCCTAATCTCTAAAACAATGTGTAACATAGACCTGGAGCATCTCTAATCTCTACAACAATGTGTAACATAGGCCTGGAGCTTCTCAAATCGCTAAAACAACGTTTAACATAGGCCTGAAGCATCCCTAATCTCTCAAACAATGTGTAACATAGGCCTGGAGCTTCTCTAATCTATACCACAATGTTTAACCCAGCACTGGAGCTTCTTTAATCTCTACAATAATGTGTAACGTGGGGCTGGTGCATCTCTAATCTCTACAACAATGTGTCGCATGGACCTGTGGCATCTCTAATCTCTACAACAATGTGTGACATAGGCCTTAAGCATTTGCAATCTGTAGAACTTGTAACAATGTCCTGAAACCACTTTAATCATTAAAATAATGTGTAACACAGGCCTGAAACATCTCTATTCCCAACAACAAAGCCCTACAACATAAAGAAGTTATAATCCCACGTTATACACTGTTAAAAAGATCACAGATGTTTCAGGCCTATGCTCCAGGTTGTTGTAGAGATTACAGATATTTCAGACATATGTTAAATATTTTTGTAGAGATAAGCGATGTTCCAGGCCTGTGTTACATGTTGTTGTAAAGATGGCATTCTTTTCAAGCTTGTTTTATACATGGTTGCAACGATGACAGATGTTTCAGGCCCACGGAGAATCGTATATTCACAGAATGGTTACAGCTCAGAAGGAGGCCATTGAGCATGTGTCGGCTCTCTGGAAGCACAATCCCGTTAACCCCACGTCCCACCCTTTCCGCGTAGCCCTGCAGATGTTTCCCTTCAAGCACTTGTCCAATACCCTTTGCAAAGCCAAGATTGAATCTGCCTCCACCAACCTTTCAGGCATTGCATTTCAGATCATAACCGCTCGCTAAAAAAATGTCCTCATTTCGCCTTTAGTTCTTTTGCCAATCACCAAAAATCTGTGTCCATTGGTTCTCGACCCTTTCGCCATTGGGAAGAGTTTCTCTATATCCACTCTGCCTAGCCCCCTCATGATTTTGTACACCTCTATCAAATCTCCTCTCAATCTTCTGTGCTCTATGGAGAACAATCCCAGTTTCTTCAGTCAATCCACATAACTGAAGTCCCTCATCCCTGGACCAATTCCAGTAAATATTTTCCACATCCTCTCCAAGACCTTCACATCTTCCTAATGTGCAGTGCCGAGAACGGGACACAATGCACCAGTAGTGGCTGAACCAGTGTTTCATAAAGGTTGGTCATAACCTCCTTGCTTTTGTACTCCATGCCCATATTTATAATACTGAGGATCCCTTTCGTTTTTTAACCGTCTTCTCAGCCTGACCTGCCAATTTCAACGACCTGTGCACATAATCCCCCAGGTCTCTCTATTGCTGCACCCCATTTACAAATGTAACCTTTCGATAATATTGCCTCTCCTCGTTCTTCCGACAGTGGTGCAAATTTTTCAATTGATATCAATATTTCAGGCCTATGTTACACATTGATTCAAAGATTATAGATGTTTCAGACCTGCATTACACATTGATTCAAAGATTATTGAGGTTTCAGACCTGCGTTACACATTGATTCAAAGATTACAGATGTTTCAAACCTATGTTACATATTGATCCAAAGATTACAGATGTTTCAGACCAACCTTACACATTGATTCAAAGATTAGAGAGGTTTAATACCTGTGTTACATATTGTTGCAAAGATTACAGATGATTCAGGCCTATGTTACAGATCGTTGTGGAGATCAAAGATGTTTCGAACCGAAGTTACACATTGTTGTGGAGATTAGCGATGTTTCAGATTGATGTTACACATTGTTGCAGAGATCAGAGACTTTCTAGGTCCCTGTGTCATACTTTTGTAGAGATTTGAGATGTTCCAGCCCTATGTGATGAACTGTTGACGAGATTAGAGGTGTTTCGGGTCTATTTTATACATTGTTGCAGTATTTATTGGTGTTTCAGGACAATGTTGCACGTTGTTATGGTGATTGCAGATATCACAGGCCTATTCGTACACATTGTTGTCGAGATGACAGGTGTTTCAGGTCCATGTTATACATTATTGCAAAGATTGCCGATACTTCAGGCAAATGTTACAGTTTGTTGTACAGATTGGTGATGTTTCATCCCTAGGTTATAAATTGTTGCAGAGATGAGCAATGTTTTAGGCCGATGTTACACGTTGTTTTAGAGATTAGAGATGTTTCAGTCCTATGTTAGACATCGTTGGAGCAACTGCAGATGTTTCCGTCCCTTGTTAAACATTTATGTAGTCCTTACAGATGTTTCACGCCTATGTTGAACATTGTCGTAAAGATTATTGATGTTTCATTGGAACATAGGAACAGGTGTAGGCCATTCAGCCCCTCGTGCATGCTCCGCCATTTGATAAGATCATGACTGATCTGTGATCTAACTCCATATACCTGCCTTTGGCCCATATCCCTTAATATCTTTGGTTGCAAAAAGCTATCTATGCTGCACATTTTCCCAACAATTACAGATTTTTCAGGCTTATGTTACAAATTGTTGCAGGTAAGAGATCTTTAAGGGCTATTTTATATATTGTGCAGATACTAGAGAAGATTCCAGCCAATGTTGTACATTATTGTTGAGATTGGCGTTGTTGCACGGAATAAAGACTTTTCTGGCTTACGCAACACATTGTTATTGAGAATAGAGATGCTTTAGGCCTTTTTTATACATTGATGTGAAGATTAGGGATGTTCCCGGTCTATGTTACACATTTTTGTATTTATTAGAAATGTTTCAGTTCGATGTTACACATTGTTTTATACATTAGAGATGATTCAGGCCTATGTTAAACATTGTTGTATACATTAGAGATGATTCAGGCCTGTGTTACACATTGTTGTATACATTAGAGATGAATCAGGCCTATGTTACACATTGTTGTATATAATAGAGAGGATTCAGGCCCATGTTACACATTGTTGTGTGCACCAGAGATGATTCAGGCCGAAGTTACACATTTTTGTATACATTAGAGATGATTCAGGCCGATGTTACACATTTTTGTTTACATTAGAGCTGATTCAGACCTATGTTACACATTGTTGTATACATTAGAGATGTTTCAGGACCAATTTACACATTATTGTTTACAATAGGGATGTTTTAGGCGGATATTACACATTGTTTTATATATTAGAGATGTTACAGGCGTATGTTACATATTGTTGTATATATTATAGATGATTCAGGCCTGTGTTACACATTGTTTTATACATTAGAGATGATTCAGGCCTCTGTGACACATTGTGGTGCACATTAGAGATGTTTCAGGCCTCAGTTACACGTTGTTGTATACATTAGAGATGATTCAGTCCTATGTTACACATCGTTGTATACATTAGAGATGATTCAGGCCTATGTTGCACATTGTTGTATACATTAGAGATGATTCAGGCCTATGTTACATATTGTTGTTAAAATAAGTGATGTTTCAGGCCGACGTTACCCATTTTAGTTCACATTAGAGATGTTTCAGGCCTGTGTTATAACATTGTTGTATACATTAGAGATGTTTCAGAACTATGTAACACATTGTTGTATATATTAGTGATAATTCAGGCCTATGTTACACATTGTTGTTTACATTAGAAATGTTTCAGGCCTATGTTACACATTGCTGCTTACATTAGAGATGTTTCAGCCCTATGTTACCGATTGTTGTATATATTAGAAAATTTCCAGGCCGATGTTGCACATTTTTGCAGAGGTTCGAGCTGTTTCGTTCCAGTGCCAGCTCTGTGAAAGACCTATCCAATTCGTCCCATTCCCCTGCTATTTCGCCATAGCCTTGTACTTTTCCCTTGAAGTGTTCCCTTTGTTGATCTTTGTATCTTTCTCATTCGCCAGGATCTGTGCCATTTTTTGTCTTTTTGTATGCCCTTTCCTTATGTCTTATACTGTCCCTTACCTCTTTCGTTTTCCATGGCTGTTTTTTTTTGCCAAGTCGAGTTCTTGCCCCTCAGGGGTATAAACCGATTCTGTATCACGTTAAATGTTTCTTTAAACATTTCCCACTGATCATCAGTCGTTTAACCGATTAACAGATTTGCTCAGTTTACTGTGGACAGTCTCTGTCTCATCCCATTGAAGTCGGCCTTGCCCGAGTCTAGAATCTGAGCAGCTGATTCGCTTTTTTCCGTTTCAAACACTGCATTGAACTCGATCATGTTATGATCACTATTGGATAGATGTTCACGCACAGTTAAGCTGTTAACTAAATCTGGTTCATTACTCATTACCAAATCTAGTATGGCTTGCCCCCTTGTTGCCTCTAGGACATACTGCTGTAGAAAACTATCCCGGACACACTCAAGAAATTCACTACGTTTCTGACAGTTGCTAGTCTGCTTTTCCCAATCTACGTGAAGGTTGAAGTCCCCCATTAAGACCACAATGCCTTTCTTACAAGCTTGTCGAATCTCTAAATTTATACAATCTATCACTTCAGAGCTGCTGCCAGGGCTCCTATATGCAACACCCACTATAGTCTTAGATCCTTTCCTATTTCTCAATTCAACCCATAAGGTCTCTGCTTACCTCTCGTTATATCCCCCTTTATCATTGAAGTGATTTCATCTCTAATCATTAATGCTACTCCTCCCCCTCTTCCATTTACCCGATCTCTCCTGTAGACCTTATAACCTGGTATAATTAGTTCCCAATCCTGGCCATCCTGCAGCCAAGTCTTAGTAATATCTATCATTTCATACCCTCCAATTTGAATTTGAACCTGTCGTTCATTTAATTTATTCCTTATACTCCGTGCATTTGTATATAGAAATCTTAGTTGGGCCACACACCCTAGCCTGACCTTCAGCTTTGATGCTGTGTTAATCGCCTTACGCCTTCTAGTTTTTATTTTATCTGTCGTGCCTAAAGTACACTTTCTTTCCGCTGCTCTACGCTTTTCCCTTTCACTTGTTCTTGAACAACTGTTTGTACTATTTGTATTGTAAATTACCCCTGGGTCTTCCCCTCTCTTGCTGCTCTCAACTTTATACCCTTCTGACTCCCCGTTCAGGTTCCCATCCCCCTGCCACTCTAATTTAAACATTTCCCAACAGCACTAGCAAACACCCACGCGGGGACATTGTTCCCGGTCCTGCTCGGGTGTAACCCGTCCAGTTTGTACAGGTCCCACCTTCCCCAGAACCGGTCCCAATGCCCCAGGAATCTAAATCCCTCCTTCCTACACCATCCCTGCAGCCACGCATTCATTCATCCTGTCTATTCTCCTGTTCCTATACTCACTAGCACGTGGCACCGGTAGTAATCCTGAGATCAGTACCTTTGAAGTCCTGCTTTTTAATTTATCTCCTAACTCATTAAATTCACCTTGCAGGACCTCATCCCTTTTTTACCTATGTCGTTGGTACCAATATGGAGCACGACTACTGGCTGTTCACCCTCCCCCTCCAGAATGCCCTGCATCCGCTCCGTGACATCCTTGAGCCTAGCACCAGGGAGGCAACATACCATTCGGGAGTCACGTTTGCGGCAGCAGAATCGTCTGTCTGTTCCCCTTACAATTGAATCCCCTATCACTATAGCCCTGCCACTCTTCTTCCTCCCCTCCTGTGCAGCGGAGCTACCCGTGGTGCCCCGAACTTGGCTCTTGCTGCTTTCCCCTGATAAGCCATCTCCCCCAACAGTATCCAAAGCAAAATATCTATTTGAGAGGGAGATGGCCCGAGAGGACTCCTGCTCTACCTGCCTAGTCCTTTTACTCTGCCTGGCGGTCACCCGTTTCATTTCTGCCTGCATCATCTTTACCTGCGGTGTGACCACCTCACTGAACGTGCTATCCTCGATAGACTCAGCATCGCGGATGCTCCACAGTGAATCCACCCGCAGCTCAAGCTCCGAAATACGGTTAGCCAGTAGCTGCAGCTGGACACACTTCCTGCACACATAGTCGCCAGGGACACTGGGAGTGTTCATGACTTCCCACACAGTGCAGGAGGAGCATATCACGTGTGTGAGCTGTCCTGCCATGATTGCCTTAGACTCTCAGACTCTCGTCCCGCTGTAGGTCTCTCCTGTTATACTGTGCTCACCTTTCGGACTCTCCTGCCTCATCTGTGACGTCGCACAGTAGTTTTCTCTTATTGCAGGTCTGCTGCTGCTTTTATTCCCCAATCTCAGTCTTCAACGCTGAGGTCCACTGCCGCTCTGTGGAAAAAGTTAGGAAAAGCAAGGCAAAGCAGCACCTCCTTCCCCCACTGCACCGAACTCCCACACTTACCAAACTCTCAGCAGTTCACTGTGTTGTCCGCATACCGTTCTGTCGCACTGACAGGCCCCTGTATTTCTACAGTTTGTGACTCAGATGAGTCAGGCCTGCCCCACCTTCAGTTACTAGTTTAATCCAGCTAACCAATTAACTTCCGACAGCAGCTCTCTCTGCTGAAGCCTGGCAAAAACTTAAAAATGTAAACTTTAAAATTGAACTTAAACAGTTTAAAGCAATGTACATTAGATTTTAAAGAGATTAACCCTTAAACTCCCACACATACCAAACTCTCAGCAGTTCACTATGTTGTCCGCACACCGTCCTGTCGCACTAATAGGCCCCAGTATTTCTACAGTTTGTGACTCAGATGAGTCAGGCCTGCCCCACCTTCAGGTACCAGTTTAATCTAGCTTACCAATTAACTTCCTACTGCAGCTCTCTCTGCTGAAGCCTGAAACAAAGGAGAAAATATTAACTTCAAAATTGAACTTAAACAGTTGATAGCAATTGAACTTGATCAGTTGAAAGCATTATGCACTAGATTTTAACGAGATTAACCCGAAAACTCCCACACTTACCAAACTCTCAGCAGTTCACTGTGTTGTCCGCACACCGTCCTGTCGCACTGATTGACCTGATTGAATTTTTTGAAGAGGTGACTCAAGTAATGGACATGGGAATGTCACTGGATGTTATTTATATGGACTTCCAGAAGGCATTTGATAAGTTCCACGAAAGAGATTGTTAGCTAAGTTAGAAGCCCATGGAATCGAAGGAAAAGTACGGACTTGGTTAGGAAATTGGCTGAGCGAAAGGCGACAGAGAGTTGGGATAATGGGAAGGTACTCATATTAGCAGGATGTGACTAGTGGAGTCCAGCAGGGATCTGTCTTGGGGCCTCAATTATTCACAATATTTATTAACGACTTAGATGAAGGCATAGAAAGTCTCGTATCTCAGTTTGTAATGACACATAGATTGGTGGCATTGTAAGCAGTGTAGATGAAAACATAAAATTACAAAGGGATATTGATAGATTAGGTGAATGGGCAAAACTGTGGCAAATGGAATTCAATGTAGACAAATGTGAGGTCATCCACTTTGCTCAAAAAAGTATAGAACAGGGTACTTTCTAAATGGTAAAAAGTTGAAAAATGTGGATATCCAAAGGGACTTATTGGTTCAGCTATATAGATCATTGAAGTGTCATGAACGGGTGCAGAAAATAATCAAGAAGGCGAATGGAATGCTGGCCTTTATATCTAGAGGACTAGAGTACAAAGAGGCACAAGTTATGCTGCAGGTATACAAAACCCTTGTTAGACCGCACCTGGCGTACTATGAGCAGTTCTGGGCACCGCACCTTCGGAAGGACATATTGGCCTTGGAGGTAATGCATCGTAGGTTTACTAGAATGATACCCGGACTTCAAGGGTGAAGTTACGATGAGAGATTACACAAATTGGGGTTGTATTCTCCAGAGTTTCGAAGGTTAAGGGGTGATCTGATCGAAGTTTATAAGATATTAAGGGGAACGGATAGGGTGGATAGAGACAAATTATTTCCGCTTGTTGGGGATTCTAGGAGCAGGGGGCACAGTCTAAAAAATAGAGCCAGACCATTCAGGAGCGAGATTAGAAAAAATTTCTACACACAAAGTGTGGTAGAAGTTTGGAACTCTCTTCCGCAAACGGTAATTGATACTAGCTCAATTGCTGAATTTAAATGTGAGATCGATAGGTTTTTGGCAACCAAAGGTATGAAGGGATATGGGCCAAAGGCAGGTATATGGAGCTAGATCACAGATCAGCCATGATCTTATCAAATGGCGGAGCAGGCATGAGGGGCTGAATGGCCTCCTCCTGTTCCTATGTTCCTATGTTCCAAATAAAGCGTCATGCTCGTCATCAGTTCAAGAGATCAGTAAAAGCTTCCTTAGAGTTGTACAAATCTATTTCAATGCAATGTCTGCACATAAACCAATTTATGTTGTTCTAACAAAGCTGTGTCGACGAATAGTTTTCAATGTTAATTTATCTCAACAAGCCCATCTGTTGTATAAATCTCTGTCTGGTACAAGAATTTTAGCCCAGAAACTACATTTGCTCATATAGTGAACAACAAATGAGAAAACACGGTCACAACAGAAATAAGAAGATACCGAGAGGAGTAATGAAAAGCTTGGTCAAAGAGTAGGTTTAAGGAGGATGTAAAAGGAAGAGTGGGAGACTTAGCTGACTGAAGGCATGGCCACCAATGGTGGGACGGAGAGAGTGGAGGTCGGTTAAATGTTACAAGAATAACTTGTAGCGCCTTTAACATTGATAAAGATCACTAGGTGCTTCACAGGAGTATGTATCAGACAAAAATAGATCCCCAGCCAAATGAGGAGATATTAGGAGGCGTGTCAAAAGCTTGGAGCATGAGATTGGTTTCTTGCAAGGTCTGAAAGGGGGAGGCGGAGATGAAAGGTAGCGGGGCTTAGGGCGGGTATTTTGGAGCGTGGATATGGCTTAAGCCGCGTCTGCCAAAATTAGGGCAAATGAACTGCAGATGCACAAGCGGCCAAAGTTTGAAGAGCAGTGGGAGGGGCTGTCGAGCTGGTGGAGATTATAGAGATTGGGAGGCGTGAGGCTCTTACGTATTTAAGGTCGAAGATAAGCCATGATATTATTGAATACGGAAGCAGGCTCGAGACGATGAATGGCATCTTCCTGCTCCTATTTCTTCTGTTCCCATAGACGAAAGAAAACTTAAACTGCATCCAATAAGGACTTGGGTGATTGGTGACGGACATTGTGCGGGATAGGACACGGACAGCAGAGTTTTGGATGAGCTTAAGTTTGTGGAGAGGCCGGAGAGGAGATCAAAGACCAAAGACGTTACAAAGGAATGGCTGAGGGTTTTAGTAGCACATGAGCTCGACGGGTGGGATGTTATTACGGATGTAGAAGTAGGCTGTCTTTGGGATGGAGAGGATATGGAGTCAGAAGTTTCGCTTGTGGTCGAATAGGACGCTACAGTTATGAACAGTCAAGATCAGCCTCAGACTAAGGCCAGGCATGGGGTTGGAATCAATGACAACGATGTGGAGGTTGTGGGACCAAAGAGCATGATTCTCCAATTGTAACAGGAGGAAATCGTGGCTCATCTAAAACACGATGTCGGTCTGAAAAACACAAAGACATTGGAAGCGTCCAGAGAAGCCGATGTTTTATAAGCGTACATCTGAAAACCAGTTTGTGACTGCGGACTATGTCACCAAATGGCAGCCTGTAGATGAGGAAAAGAAGGGAGCCATGGATTCAACCTTTTGAAACATCAGAGATAATCCGTGATTGGTTGTGAAGAGGAGCTTCTCCTGGCTGTGATCAGATAGATGAGTGGAACCAAGCGAGGGTAGTCCCAACAAAGGAGGACAGTGTCCATTCAATAAGGGGGTCAGGGGTAGGTTTGTTGTTGGTGTATGGGGAAATTTACAAGGCTCTGCGCTAAGTGTAGACAGCTCTTTCAAAGAGCCGGCATGAGGGATCGAATGGCCTTCTTCTCTGCTGTGGGCTATATGCTTCTATGATATTATGTGTGGAGGAGGGGAGGGGGATAGGGAGTGGTGTGCCATGGAGGGATTTAACCCAACAATGAGAATTTTAAATTTAAGGCGATGGGGATCTCGGAGCCAAGGAAGATAATGTGAGAACAAGCAGGTCCTGGTGCGCGTCGGAAGCTTGAGTTATGGTGTCTACAGGAGGGCATTGGAGGAATGGAGTCTGGATGGTACAGTGGCATGGATGGGGGTTTCTATGGCAATGGGTAGAAGAAGGAATGGAGGCTGGTGAGGGCATCACGGGGCCTTTGTGATGGAGGTCAAATCTGGTCATGAGCTCAGCTCGGTATTACACGGGGCCAATTTTCTTGCAGTGGTTAACCAATGATGCATAAACAGGTAAATCTGCACTAAAATAGCGGAGAGAGGGATGCCAATGGGGTACGTTCAGTGTCTGTCCCCTAATATCACCCAAAGTCATTTCGAGGCTGCAGTCCTCAACCTACCCTTTAATGACCTTGTGTCTGACATTCAAAGTTCATATTTTAACTGGCAAACTGCAGGAACAGGGTGAAACCGGTATTCTTGTGTCCCTGGATTCAGTTTACACTGCAGAGAAATCGGTAACATTTATAAACGAATCGCCAGGAGTGAACATGATCAATAAAATTTCAACTATTGAAAAACTGTAAATGAAGCCGCTCATTATTCTTGGATCAGTCCTGTATGAGTACAGTTTTTAACTTTATTCCTGAGAGAGGTCTGATTGAGATAATATCCTGGACTTTAAGATGTTTGTGTTTTATCCATCACATTATTCTTTTTTTTTATTCGTTCATCGGATTTGGGCGTCGCTGGCGAGGCCGGCATTTATTGCCCATCCCTAATTGCCCTTGAGAAGGTGCTGCTGATCTAATGTGTTTGATCAATTGACTGTATCTAATGGAAATGATCAGGAGTATAACCATGTCACTGGAGACTTATCCCCTGTATAAATCAGGGCTTTTTGGAACGGACCAGCTCAGAGTGCCTACCGGAGCGAAGGTTTCCAGGCCAACATAAGTCAGTGCTTCTCGCAGAAATGCATTATCCAGTAATATATCAGGTACAGGACATTTACTATCCTGTTCTTGCAGCCATTGGTGTTCCAGGTAAGCCGTTGTTGGTGTTAACTCTGCTGCTATACTTGGCAAATTATTTTTTCTCCCTGCATGTTTTACACAGTGGCCTGTTCTGCTCCACTGGCTGAATGATGGAATGTGTTAAGTCTCTGCTCTTTCTATCCTGTAGCAAATGCATTATAGCTGTAATTAAGTTTTTATGTCCAACCCTGGCCTTGCTTACGGGATTATTCCCTGTACTTACTCTATGTTGAGTAATGGAATGTCCTTAAATTCTAAACGTTCTCAATTGTCAAGTTACATTATATCCGTGATTATATTTTTATATCCAGCCTCGGCATTGTTATTGGATTGTTCTCAGTACTTCATATATTGTCGAATGATGGTATGTCCTTAACACCGATATGTTCGATCATATAATAATTACCTGATATCTTTAATGACCTTCTTTATGTCCTTGGTGCATCACTGGATTAGTCTATGTACTTAATGTATTGTTGGATAATGGGATGCCCTTAGCTTCTAACCGTTCGGTCTTGTAGCAGTTACATCTATTGTGTATCGAAACCTAGCATTGTTACTGGATTATTCTCTGTACTGAATGTTCTAGAACCAGGTGTCTTTGTTATGAGCTGATATCAGACCACCAGGAGCTGTTAACCGTTTCATGACGGGTAACTACCCTGTCCTGGAATATTTTTTCATCAATCTGTTTTCGGTGATTGATAATGAGACAGCCCAGGGTCTCAGTGTTACAAGGAGGCAGCGCAAAGTCCTCCTGCCCCTAAAATATGCTTCGGTTTAACTAGCATTTCAATGTATTTAGAATCACTGTTATGTAATATTATTTCATCATGTGTGTATCTGACGCCACTTTGGATGCCTGGCAACTGAACTGAGTTTGCTTCTGATTCTTTCACCTCTCCTTCTCTGCTGCACTGTGGATGAATTTACTGACAGTCATTGTAAAATGCAATGTTTGTAGTTATGTTGTGTCAGTTTGCATTGTTGGAATCAGGAGGCCATTTATCTGTGGATTATTAGTATAATGTTGCCGTTTTGTTAATTGAACAATCGCGCCATCTATCGCTTTTCTTCATAATTGCAGGAGAAGGAATCTCAATTATTTTGAGACCTGCCTGGAAGAGGTGTTCGATTTTGCTTATTCTATGATTTGCAGATGAAGTTAACTGTTTAGGTGAAATAAGCAGACGTTCCTGAAAGTATGAGCAGATCAGACAGCATCTGTCGAGAAAGAGACAGAGTTAACCCTTCGGGTTGATGATCGTTCCTCGGAAAGGGAAGTTTAAAATGTAACAGTTTTTAAGCAAGTACAGAGCCCGACAAAGTTGGGATGAAGGCGGGTGGGGGTTGGTTAGGTTGTGGGGGGGGGGGGGGGCGGGAGAACAAAGGGGAAGATCTGTGATAAGGTGGAAGGTGGGAGTGATTAAATGACAAAATGATGCAAGATAAGTAGGGTGGCAATGGGACAAATAAATAAATAAATAAAAGATTGGTCTATGGGAACTGTAAATGGCAAAATCAGAACCATTACCAGCACCTACAGTCCGAAAAAATGAGAGCAGTGTTTATGATCTGAAGTAATTGAAATCACTGTTGAGTCCGGAAGTTTGTAAAGTAACTGATGGAAAGATGAGCTGCTTTTAATGGAGCTTCCGCTGAGTTTCGTTGGAACAGTGTAAGGGTCCGAGGGCACAGTGGAGAGAGTGGCAGTGGGATAGAGAATTAAAATGGCAAGCGACCAGAAGGTTACAGTCAGTCAAAGCGGTTACCCAATCTGTGTTTAGTCTCCCCAATGTCGAGGTGCGAAGACTTGGCAGTGTATGTGAACAGGTGGAGAGGTGAATGATCTGTCGATACAGTGAACTGTGCCTTGGCAGCTTTAGCATTTAACAAACTGACACTGAGAATAGGATCGGTGGAACACGTGGATGATGAAAAGAATGATGGTGTACGATGATAGGATTTAATCGGGAACGAAAATGCACTTGAGAAAGAGATGAGATCGAATGTTAGAGAAGGTGACTGAGAGAGAAAGCGATAGGCTGTGTTGTGAATAATTCATCAGAATGAACTGCTGAAACTTCCAGAACAATTAATCATAGAAAAGCACGGCTGAATTCAATAAAGAACGAGGCTGGTTTAATTAAAATTTTGAGTTTAACTTCAATTGAATGTACAAAGTAAATTTGATGATCACATTTTATCCCCTGACACCAATGACCACAGAAAAGAACTGTTGAATTTATGAGTTGGATTGTGTTTGTGAGACATATAGATTAGATTTCCTCTAACACTCTGCTCCAGTCTCTTTCCCTATGAATCCCAGCCTCTCCTCCCAATGCATTGAATCATCTGTCTCCTCATTGATTGCTTCAGTTGATCCGCTTTCTCAAACTATCTGTTCAGGACTCCCCTTCAGCTCCTCATGTCCATTTCCTTATCTCCCTCCCAATGTCACTCACTGGCTCCGTCTCCACCTGATTTTCCCGTTTCGTGCCAGCCCCTGTCGACTCTCTTAACCCTGGGCAACAAATCAACAGCATCGCCCCCTGTCCCCTCGCCTTCCCGACCCTTCGCTCCCTTTCCCCGTCCGTTCGGAGCCCAAATCCGGCTTTCATCCGCTGGATTCCAGATCGGTGACGCCACGTCTCCTTTCCAAACCGGAACTGTGCCCTCACTCAGCCATTCCAATGGATCAGATGCTCATTTTACTCACTTTCTTTATCGATCTCCCAATTCATTATTGATCATTGTTTTTAAAAACAATTCTCTGCCCGAAAGCGCTGACCAGGTCAATGAATCACTTTCCACCGTTAGATGCAGCAACAAAGCTGGAAATTTCACCCCAGATCCTCTCAAACTGCTGGTTTGGCTCCAGATCTGATCAGTAATTTGTCTGCTTCCTTTTCTACCTTTTGCAGTTACCTCGGTAGCGATTGTGATCCTGTCCCGAGGAAAGTGCGGTCTCTCCAAATGTATCAGTCGCTGCCTGGTGGGAATGGCAGTGGCCGATCTCCTGGTCGTTATCACTGATCCGATATTGAGATGGATTGGTCAGATTTATCTCCCACGGTCATTCCTGGACATTACTCCCGTGTGTAGTTTCATTATCTTCTTGAGTTATGCAACCGCTGTGGTTTCAGTCTGGCTCACAGTCGCTTTCACCTTTGATCGATTTGTGGCCATTTGTTGCGAGAAGCTGAAAACAAAATATTGCACCGAGAAAACAGCGGCTGTGTTTCTGGGAACAGTGAGTGCGTTGGGCTGTTGAGAGAGTCTCCCCTGGTACTTTACACTTAAACCTGACTATATAATTGATAATGTTCCCTGGTTTTGTGTGATAACACGGAGCTTCTGTACATCCCCCGCATGGTCCGCATTTGACTTGTTTCACCTCATTTTAACCCCTTGTGTCCCGTTCTGTCTGATTTTGCTGCTCAATGTTCTGACGGTCAGACGTATTTTGGTGGCCAGTCGAGCCCGCAGTGGACTCCGGGGCCACAGCAATGGAGAGAATCACAAGGATCCAGAGATGGAGAACCGAAAGAAATCCATCATTATACTCTTCAGCGTATCGGGCAGTTTTATATTGTTATGGGTAACACAGGTTATATTTTAAATTTTTGCGCGAATTATAAACATTCAGTCTTATAACTCTGCCACTGACCCTGTTTATATCGCAGAACACACAGCAAAGATGCTGCAGCTTTTCAGTTCCTGCACAAACACGTGTATTTGTGTCCTGACCCAAACTAAATTCAGAGAGGAGCTGAAGAACGCGGTGAAATACCCATTCCATCTAATTGTCAAATTAGTGAGATCATAGAAGGAGCTGATGGGTTTCAAGCATTGGAACCAATTCCCATTTTATAATCCACCCCCTACACTTCTCAGGGGACGAAAAGTGCATTTTATATCAGCAGCACAGAGCCATGACATGATCTTAAATCGGATTCTGATATTATATTTCATTGATAATCTGATTTATTGAGGCGGGGCTTGCTTTACAGACAACACTTGAATGGTTGGTCAAAATGGCCGGACTAAAGATCTCAGCTGGACTTCAACTAAATGGCTGCCCCGCAAAATGGGCAAACCTGGCAATCAAAATAGCTCCCTTAGGCCTGATCAGAATGGGTGCAGTCCACATAAATGGAGAGAGAGAGAGACAGACAGACAGACAGGCAGAAGAAAAGACAGGTATAGAGAGAGACGGACGCACAGACCAAGGGAGAGAGAGGTCGAGATTGATGGTCAGACAGAGGGAGAGAGAGAGAAAGAGACAGCGAGAGAGACACAGGCAGAGGGCGAGATGGAGAGAGACAGAAAGATAGTTGGAGATAGAGATCAAGACAAAGAGAGACCACATCAATGAAGTCCCTCCTCCCTTATTCCATTTTAGTAAATATCCTCTGCACCATCTCCAGGGCTTTGACATCCTTCCTGGAGTGTCGGGCCCAGAATTAGACGCAATACTCCAGCTGACACGTCATCACTGATTTACAACGGTTTAGCTTAAATTCCTTGCTTTTATGCATTATGACTCCATTTGTCAAGCCAATGAACCGGTATGCTTTTTGTGACACTTATCAATCTGTCCTGCCACGTTCAAAGATTTGTGCACTTAAACCCGCAGTCCTTTCTGTTCCTGCATACCATTTAAAATTGTACCATTTAGTTTATGTTGCACCTCCTCACCCTTTCATCCAATCTGCATCACTTCACAATTCCCTGCGTTAAATTTCTCTGCCATGTGCCTGCCCATTACACCAGTCTGTCTATGTCTTGCTGAAATCTGCTACTATACTGTAACTACATTGTTTGGAACTATCCCTGTAAGATATTCAATGCTGCTTCCGGAGAGCGAGTGTGTGTCTGGTGTGTGTGCGTATGTGTGTGTTTGTGTTTGTGTGTTTGTGTGTGAGAGAGAGATAGAATATGGAAAGAGAGGGAGGTGTGGAAAGGATGAGGCACAGTTGCACAGGAAGATAAACATACTAATGAAGGCAGACAGAAATGGAGATTGAGAGAATGGCAGACTCAAACTCAGAAACAGATATAGAGTTCAGGACAGAAAGAGATCAGGGGAGAGAAAGATAGAAAGGAAACGGTAGGAAAGGGGAAATATGAGGAGGAGAAAAGAAAAGATAAAGAAAAAAACACATGAGAGGCGATTGGAAAGACATGAAGACGGATAGAGATATAGTCGGAGAAATAAACAGAGATCGTCAAACAAAAGACAGAAAGGGAAAAGAAAGTAGGAAAGAGACAGGGAGAAGGCAAGAAATGGGCCAAAGGAAAGAAGTGATAAGGACAGGGACAAAAATAAAAATCGGAACTAGGACACGGATAGAGAATACAAGGACAAAAAAAAGTAATGATAAAAAAACAACGACAAAAATGAAGACAGGTTCACATAAAGGGGTGGGAGTGTGTGTGAGGGAGATATATAGAAATAAAGAGGGGCAGAGACACGGTTGGGCAGAGATGGAGATAAATAAATAGAGAGTTATTCAGACAGAAGGGAAAAATAAAGGGAGAAAGAAAGCAGGTAAATATATATATGTAGAAAGAGAGAGAGAGAATGCAAACATGGATGGAACGAGAGAGAGAGACACTGATAAAGAATTATAAAGTGATAGCAGCAGGGTGGTTAATAGACAGAAGAAGTCAAACCAAATCAATTAAAGACTGAGGGATAGACAGAGTACGAGAGTTTCAGACATAATAAGACGGTAAGAGGAAGAGAAAAAGAGGAATTGAAAACAAGAAGAATAGAAAACAGGAGAGAGGAGGAGAAATACAGAGATTAAAGCCGAGATAGAAAGAAATGGAAGAAAATACAGAAACAAATGCAAAGGAAAGAGTGAGAAACAAACAGATTGAAACAAAGACATGCGAAAATGGGAGCGGGAAGAAACAAATAGAGAGAAAGAAACAGTCAAAGTAGATACACAGAGAGAAATAAAGAGTGAGATAGACAGGGGCAAACAAAAAGGGACAGGAGGAAGCGGAGACAGAGGTGAAAGAGTAAATGACAGATGAAGTCAGAGAGAGAGAGACAAAGAGCGAGAGGGACAGGGAGGCGGTCGTAAAAAAAAGACATAGGAGGCAGAGAGAGAAGACAGACAGCGTCGTACAGACACAGAGAGAGGCAAATAGCAAAAAAAAAAAGCCAAGAGCATAGATAGGAAAAGATAGAGAAAAAAACAGCGGCAGAGAATTAGAAATTAAAGTAGAAATAACAAGATAGGAAAACACACAGAAAATAAATGGAGATGAACGATATGCACAGAAAACAGACACAATGAAAGACAGACCAGTATATGAAATACAGGAGGTTCGAGTCAGGAGTGAGAATAAAACATAGAAAGCATTAAATATACAAACAAACTGTGTAATCAGCCTGGAGTGTGAGTGCTGACTCGCAGGACAGCAGCAGATGAAGCCAGTGAGACAATTAATGTTTCCTTTTTTCTGGGTTAAACTCTTTTCGATTTAATTTTGACAGTTCTAAAGATGATGCCTGGAGGCTGCACAATAACGTCACTCAGCCTTGTGTAACTTACCCGGCCCATTATTTATTGCGGGAGTTTCCCAGATGCGCTGTGCAGTAAAAAAAAAATCATCTGTTAAACGAAATCCTGATACTAAATCGGCTTCAGCATGTCTGGAGGAAAGGGTCTCTTAAAAGGTGGACGGGCTTTTAAAATGATTGTTAATGGCCCATTGTAAAATACACACAGCAAAGGATAACAACAAGAAGAACAATCCCAGGAGGGTTGGAGGTAGTTTGAACACCTGCCGACTGAACTTGGTTACATTGTGGACCCTCAGAGAAAACAAGTGAAGTGCCAATCAATCGTGGCTCTATTAGTACGAACCTATTGTTGACAAATCACCGCCCCAGTGGTTTGAATCTGTGTTAAAAAGGTCTTTAAAATCTGACCAGAAAGTGAGTGCGGAGAGGCACAGATCCACCAAGACTGCCCCGACTTCACCTTTCGCTTCCTGCCCGCACCACCACAGTTGTACTATTCATGACTGTTCGCTACCACACAGCTTGGTGCCTCGATGCAGGTTCACAGATTGTCTGTGAAGCAGATGACCTGGCGACAAGAGAAAGACATGCGACTCTACAACGGTATCCCTCAAAATACCCAGAATCTTCCCGGCAAGCTTGAGCCAACCATCAGGATATAACTTTCGTCCTGGGATTAATCTAAGATCGACATTTGATTTCCAAACGGTTATGCATTTTGGGAATTCAGAATGTATCGTTTTATTTTTGTTGAAGCGATTCTCAATCAGGCATAAACCCCATGCAACATGTTGTTAACATTCGAATATCAATTTTCCCAATGTATTAATAATAAATTATTGTTTTTTTTGAAAGCCTTTGTTTGTGCCTGAAGCTCTTTCGGGGAAAAAGCCCATTAAATTCAAAATAAAAATAAACCACGTGGAGATAAAAAATCATTGCCCCAAATTAAAGTGTAAAATCACATTGCAGCTTTTTGCTCCTCCCTAGTTTTGGTGGAGAATGCGGTCATCCTAATTTTTCACATCATAATGTTTTTGATTCTTAACTAGAAATCTTAATTTTGATATCCTGAGATATCTTATTTTGTAATTAAGGATCAGGAGATGTAGAATACAATTTTCAGGCATTCTGTGATTTTTAGAAAAGCAATCGAACTGATTTGACTTCAAGTGGCAGCTAAGACACTGCTAATTGAAGCTGAAATTAAAGCTTTAATGTACAGATATGGCGACTTTAAAGAGGAATTTGAGACTTGGAAAGACTCTTCCCACAAATTGACAACAGAAGCGAAACATGGGCCCAACTCCAACGTAGAAAATGTTGAGGTTCCAGTCGAAATTTTGACTAACAAAAAAAAGGCTCTGGTCGAATGAATTGCTAAATCGGTAGCGCTTTGAGATTTTATGAAGCGGTTATTAATATACCAGACAATAGACCACGAATCGTTACCAGATGAAAAGGAGAAATTGGAAAAGGGAAATTGCTGGTTTAACAGTAGAAGTGTTTTCTCCCCTACCATAGCAACACCTGCTGATCAGAGTAATAATGAATCTTTAACGTTCATTGTATTAAGAGTATTGGGACCTGTCTAGGAGATATAGACAAATCAAGAACATATTAGGTTCCAAATGAAAAGTTATATGAATCCAGGACAAAGGGCGAGAAACATTTGTCCGAGTGCTGCAAGTTGAATAATTAAATACAATAGTTCGAAATACGGTTATACTCTGAATCATTTATGGGGCAAACAGTCCGTATTTCAGAAGCAGAGAATAGTGACTCAGAGGAAAAAAGCGTTTGTTCTTCTGGAAGCTCCAGTGATAGATCTCTGCCCATATCTTCTTCTCGTTTCCGGGATCAGAAAATAAATGAGCGCACAGAATCAGTTGTGGTAATCCATGGGGTTAAGCATAGGAAGAGTGTAAGCACATTAACAGTAATGAATAACATAATGGCACTAATGAGTGACAAGTCCCAGAGGACCAGGAGGTTCCCATCCCCGGGACTTAAAGGAAGTAATTGAGAATATTGCAGATGCCTTAAATATAATCTTGCAAAGTTCTCTCGATTCAGGAACCGTTTCTTCAGATTGGAAAATTGCACATTGCACTCCGCTGTTTAAGAAAGGTGAGCGAGGGAAACCTGGGAATGATAGACCAGTTAGCCTAACATCTGTTGTCAGGAAATGACTAGATACTCTAATTAAGGATGGAGCTACTAAATATCTTTAAAATTTCCAGCTGATCCGAGAGAGACTGCAGAGAATTGTAAAGGATATGTCATGCCTGACGAACCTGATTGAATTTTTGAAAATGTGACTAAAGTGTTGAACAGGGGAATGTCGATGGATGGTGTTTATATAGTCTTCGAGAAGGCATTCGATAAAGTCCCTCATAAGAGATTGTTGGCTAAAGTTAAAGCCCATGGAATTGAGGGCAAATTATTGACCTTGTTAGGGAATTGGCTGAGCGGCAGGAGACAGCGAGTAGGGATAACGGATAGTTTATCAAACTGGCAGGATGTGAGGAGTGGTTTCCCGCGGGGACCTTTGTTGGGACCTCAACTGCTCACTGTATTTATTAACGAATTAGATGACGGGATAGAGAGCCACATATCCAAGTTTGCTGATGACACAAAGCATTGTAAGCAACGTAAATGGAAGTATCAAGTAATAAAGATATTAGTAGATTAAATGAATGTGCAAAACTGTTGCAAATTGGTTTCAATGTAAGCAAACGTCAGGTCATCCACTTTGGAACAAAACAGGATAGATCAGAATATTTTATAAATGATAAAAAGCTCGAAACAGTGGAGGTCCAAATATACTTCGGGATCCATGTACATCGATCATTAAAATGTCATGGTCAGGTACAGAAAATAATCGATTAGGCGAATGAAATGCTGGCCTTTATATCTAGAGGACCAGAATACAAGGGGGTAGAAGTTATACTGCAGCTATACAAAGGCTTGGTTAGACCACACCTGGAGTTCTGTCTTCAGTCCTGGACACTGCACCTTAGGATGGATATATTGACGTTGGAGGAAGTGCAGTGTAGATTTAAAAAATGATAGCTGGACTACAAGGGTTAAATTTCGAGGAGAGATTACACAAACTGGAGTTGTATTCCCTGGAATTTAAAAGATTAAGTGGTGATTTGATCGTAGATTTCAAGACATCATGGGGAACTGATAGGTTAGATAGAGAGAACCTATTTCTGATGGTTGTTGAGTCTGGGAAGAGGGGACACAGCCTAAAAATAGAGAAAGAACTTTCAGGAGTGAAGTTCAGAAGCATTTCTACTCGCAAAGGGTGATCGAAGTTTGGAACTCTCTTCCACAAACTGCAGTTGATGCGAGCTCTGTTGTTCATTTTAAATCTGAGATTGGTAGATTTTTGTGAACCAAAGGTATTAAGGGATATTGGGCTGAGGGGGCTATTTGGATTTAGGTCACAGATCAGCCACGATCTCATTGAATGGCCATGATGTGGAGATGCCTGTGATGGACTGGGGTTGACAATTGTAAACAATTTTACAACAACAAGTTATAGTCCAACAATTTTATTTGAAATTCACAAGCTTTCGGAGGCTTCCTCCTTCCTCAGGTGAATGTTGTGGAAATGAAATCCTCGAACCCTTCGCATTTATAAATCACAGAACAATACCTGGTGATTACAGACAGTCTTTCCAACTGCCCGTTGCAAAGGCAATCACAGTGTGCAGACAGAGAGGTGTTATCTACAAGGCCACCGAATATACAAACAATCAAAAAAAAACAGAGAGAGAGATGCAGAAACATAGAGACTTCCGGAAGGAAGAGAAAGACAGCAAATGTCCCGTTACATTTAAAACAGATAACATTTGTTCCCTGATGGGGGTCCGTGTAGCGTGACATGAACCCAAGATCCCGGTTGAGGCCGTCCTCATGGGTGCGGAACTTGGCGATCAATTTCTGCTCGAAGATTTTGCGTTGTCGTGTGTCTCGAAGGCCGCCTTTGAGGTTACCCGAAGGTCGGTGGCTGAATGTCCTTGACTGCTGAAGTGTTCCCCGACTTTGAATGGCGGAAGAGGCTCGAAGGTCTAATTGGCCCACTTCTGTCCCGATGTTTCTATTGGCACTTTAACCAACTGCACCACGCAGCGAAATGACGCTTTCAATCTCGTTGAGCTGCAGTCTGTGATTCTCCACCTGTTGTTTCTGAATGAATGAATTCGTCAGTTTGTATTTCTTTGTTTGTGAGCGGGAGAATTTTCGAAATGTTTTGAAGATTTCCCAGTAAATCATTCACACAGAGTTCTCCCGAACTTTGTACGAGTGCATTAATGTGAGGATCACATACATCGTTCCCCAAACTCGTCCGCTAAAGTTTTAAACGCGACTGTGTTTATTGTGAGGCGGTTCGATTTATCCAGACACACATCTGGTATAAAGGTAACTGTGACCCCGACGTGATTTTAACTTGCAGCCTCCAGATCTGAATGTGCTACCTTATTGCCTCGAGGTCGTTGATGGTCAGTTCGCCCTTCTTGGCTATGGAGATATTTGAGGCACCGTTTCATAAATACTAGCTTTGTGATATATAAAGACTTTCAAATCTCCACCAGCTCCTGCAGGGTGTGATCCAGCCTTGGGAAGTAGAATTCCTTCTCAGCGCCCATATCGTGCTCGTTTCAGCCGCCTTCTGTAGTGAATAGGAGTAAAAGAATGCAATGGAGAAAATAACGAGACGAAAGACACAAAAATCTCCATCTGGTTTCCAACCCAGGGTATTAAAAAAAACAGACGAGGGCATTGCAGATGCTTTAATCATGAACTTCTACATCTCTCTTGATTCAGGAAGTTTCGTCTTGGATTGGAAAATTGCCAATGTCACTCCATTATTTCGGAATGGTGAGAGAGATAAACTAGGAAATTATATTCTATTTGTCTACCACCTGATTTGGGGAAGTTAATTTAATCTGTTAATAGAGACAGAGTGACTGAACATTTGGACGAACATGAACTGATCAGAGACAGCAAGCATGACTTTTTAAAGGGTATTTCATGTTTAACGAATCGAGTTGAATCGTTTGAGTATGTAACCAACGTGGTAAATAAGGGAGTGTCTGTTGATGTTATTTATATGGCATTCCAGAAGGCATTCGTTAGAGTTCCTCAAAAGAGACTGTTAACAAAAATGAGAGTGCATGTAATTGGAAGGAAACTATTGACAGGGATAGCGAATTGGTTAAGATGTAGATGATATAGAGTAAGGATAATGAGTGTGCTTCAATTGGCAGGATGTGACTAGAGGTGGCACCCACAGATTTGAGAGGGGGCCGCAGCTTTTCACTATATTTATAAATAACTTGGATGAAGGAATGGAGAGCTGGACATCCAAGTTTGCTGACGATGCCAAGTCAGGAGGTACAGTAAATAGTGTAGATACGAGCAGAAATGTGCAAAAGGATATTGGTCGATAATTACGTGGAAAAAAACTGTTTTGGATGGAGTTCAACGTGGAGAAGTATGAGGTCATCCACTTCGGAACTAAGATTGATAGATCGGAATATTTTCTAAATGGCGAGAAGCTAGGAACTGTGGATGAGCAGAGGGAATTGGGGGTCCGAGTACAGAAATCATTAAAACCTGGTAGACAGGTACAAAAGATAATAAAAAAGACTAATGGAATGTTGGCCTCTTTCTCAAGGGGTTAAAAGATAAAGGGGTGTAAGTGATGTTAAAGTTATATAAAACTCTGGATAGACCAGATCTCGAGTACTGTGTTCAGTTCTGGACACCGCAAATCAGGAAGGACATATTGACCTTCGAAGGGGTGCAGAGCAGTTTCACCAAAATATTACTGGGGCCAATAGGGTTAAATTTTGAGGACAGAATCCACATACGATGCTTGCATTCCCTTAAATATTGTGGTGTTTAAGATGATTAAAGGAGTTGATCGTGTAGATAGAGAGAAAATATTTCCTCTGGTGGGAGAGTCAAGAACAAGGGGGCATAACCTTTAAATTCGAGCCAGGCAGTTCAGGGTTCATGTCAAGAAATAGTTCTTCACACAGAGAGGACTAGAAATCTGAAACACTCTGCCCCAAAAAGCTGTTGAGGCTGGGCCAATTGAAAATTTCACGACTGAGATTGAGAGATTTTTGTTTGGCAAGCCTACGACGGGTTCGGGAACCAAGGTTGTAGATTGAGTTAAGACACAGGCCAGCCATGATCCAATAAAATGATGGAACAGGCTCGAGGGGCTGAATCACCTACTTCTGCTCCTACATTGCTATAAACCTTAAAGTTAGGGTTTGCGTTAGGGTGACCCTAACCCATTCACACACACCCATTCTTCAATATAAATCTCACACTCATTCATACCCATACTTCATTTTTAAACGTCATACTCAAATGTATACTCCGATATTTTATAAAGCAAAAGCGCAGTCATATCCACATACCCAGTTTAAAACTTCCGCTGGTCCTGTTTGGAGCTCTCACGAAAGTCTGCACACTGAACGGTTGACTGTTTTCCAGACGCTGTCCGCATTGCTTTGTTTTGGATTTGCTGCCTTCTGCTGACGGCAGGCGATTAATTCGAGCGCGATATCGCCCCGAGCGGCGAAAGCTGCTTCTGACGGATGTCTCCGTCTCCAGGAGCTGGACGGGATTGGAAAGCTCTTGTGTCACACGAAGTGCCTGAAGAGCCCATATAAACTTGAAGGTCATCAGTGCGCTGACTACAGCCTGAGGTTCAATAATAGCGTGTCTGGCATCAACTTAAAGGCGCTGTGTTGGAAATAGGTTGGGGGTCACAGTTTGTTTTTGGAGGAAACTGAACAGAAATCATTCAAGATGGCAGATTTTCTTTGCTGCATCATAATAAACAATATCTTGCTATAAATTTGTCTCATTAGTTCCCCAGTGTCAGAAGGAGAATTCTCTGATCTCCTCATTTATTTCGTATAAGAAACAAACACAAGCAGGCGTCTTAAATTAGAATCAACTCACACATTGACACAGATAAACAGAGCGAGAGACACTGGCAGTATCGGGAAACCTGCGGGAAATAGGCAAGAGAAGCGATGAGGATACTCCTCAAACCAACCTTCTCTGCTGTGCGGTAGCTGATCGATCTCGGTGATTTGGCGCCGTGGTTTAGCTGGTCAAAGCACTTGTTTAATAAATAGGACATCCTGGGTTCGCTTTATCGCGGGGCCTTTCTATTACCTCAGTGATATTTATTCATTGTGAGTTTAAGGAAAAAATATCCGAGGGCGCGATTTGTAATAGTTCGGGAGCCAACAAGGTAAGGATTCTGGAATTACTGTGTGTAAGCGCCCCTTCATTGTTCAACAGGCATCTCATAGAATGTGTCCAGAACACATTTCACCGATACTGCTCTGAAGGGCTGATTTTACAAACTTCCTTCCTTACAACCAGCAACCCATCTCCTACTCAAGGGTGCGAAGCGAAACTGGTTTCAAAGTCGTTTTCGATGTTCAGCTTTTATCCGCAACGTGCAATTGGTAGAAACTCTTTCACAACACATCTTAGTATCAATGAGAATGTCAGGCACAGGACGTTAGGGATGGAACCGCCTCTTACAATAAATACAAAGTATAATCGATTACAAAGTGAAAAAGCCAATCCAATCTCTCAGTCTCTCTCTATGAGTGGACATAAACCAGCAGAAGATGACAGAACAGTTTAGTTTGTTTCATTTTCCTTCTGGTGAGTACAGTTGAAGAGAATGATCGCTGTGTTCTGCTGGACAAATAACAGGAATGAGCAGTGTATCTGGTTCCGACGGTACCCAGTGAACCATCCACGTGCATATCTGATATTTACACTGATAGCTTCCTCCCGCACTAATTACAGGAAACTTTTGTCTCACGGTTCAACCACACTTCAGAAGTCCAGAAACACAAAGAATGGTAAACGCCTCCTGATGATGTCAAATAGAGATGAAAGAAGTTTGCAGGTTTAGAGAATCATAGAATGATACTTTCTGACAGAACAGAACGAGGCCCTTCGTCCCGTCGGGCCCGTGCCGGTTCTTTGAAAGAACTGTCCAATTCAATCCCACTTCCCAGCTTTTTCCACATTGTCCTGCAAATTTGTCCTGTTCAAGTACATGTCCAATTGCCTTTTGAAAGGTCCTATCGAGCCTGATAGGCACTTTCAGGTAATGCGTTCCAGATCTTCATAACCCTCCGTGTGAAAAAATCTCTTCATTTCCCCTCTCGTTCGTTGGCCAATTATTTTAAATCTATTACCTCTGGTTACCGACCCACTTGCCAAAGTGAACACTTTCTCCCTACTTGCTCTATCAAAACCCCTCATTATTTTGAATACCTCCATAGGTATCCCATAACCTTCTCTGCTCTAATGAGAACAATCCTAGCTTCTCCAATCTCTCCACATAACTGAAGTCCAACTTCGCTGGTATCATCCTGGAAAACCTCGACTGTGCCCTCTCCAAGACCTTGACATCCTTCCTAATGAGTGGTGTCCAGAATTGTACGCAATACTCCAGCTGAGGCCTAACCGGTGTATAATAAATGTTTCGCAAAACTTTATTGCATTCATACTCTATGCCTCCATTCATAAAGCCCAGGATCCCATATGTTTTTTACAGCCTTCTCAACTTGTCTTGCCACCTTCAAAGATGTGTGCACATGTCCCCCCAGATCTTTCTGTTCCTGCTCGCCCTTTAAAATTGTACGATTTCATTTATATTGCCTCTCCTCATTCTTCCAGCAAATGTATCACTGCACTTCTCTGCGTTAAATTACATCTGCCATGGGTCTACCCATTTTACTAGTCTCTCTGTGTCCTCCTGAAGACTGTTACTATTCGCCACATTGTTTACCACGTTTCTGAGTTTCGTGTCTGCTGAAAACTTTAAATTATATACTGTTTACCTAAGTTCAGGTCATTTATATGCACCAGTCCTAGATCATACTGTGTCACTGTCTGTTTAATCGTGGTGTCCTGTCGTTCCGGATCATTCTGTATCTGTTGAGAATGGGTCTGCCGTCAGTGCCGGATCATTCTGTGTCTATGTCTGTTTAAAATGGGTCTGCCGTCAGTGCCGGATCATTCTGTGTCTATGTCTGTTTAAATGGGATGTGCACTCAATCCCGCATCATTCTGTGTCGATGTCTATTTAAAAGGAGTGTGCAGTCAATACCGGATCATTTTGTGTCGATGTCTTTTACAAAGGTGCGTTCTCAGTCCCAGATCATTTTATGTTTGTATCCATTTGAAAGGGATGTGCAGTCAGTCCCGAATCATTCTGTGCCTGTTTAACGGTGGAAGAGCGATCAGGCTGGAAAATACTCTAGGGCACAGGGAGCAAGCAGGAGCGAGGGGTTAGATACAGGCTTCATGTGGGGAGAATACTTTAGTTGGAGTTGATGGGTTAAATGCTCTGCTCGTCTACCTGGCACATCCTGTCAGCGGAACTCACATGTTAAGCCTTTAAGTTGGGTCCAATTTCACAATCTTGTGATCTGAAAGATCAAGAACTGACAGCTTAGTCCACCTGTCAACTGATCAGCAGTCATACAGGACGGAAGCAACTTTTCCCAGGATATTTTCAGAGACCGGTCAGTCCCCGTGTGTGTGATGATAAAATGCAGCAAACTCTTTGCCAAAACTGATGAAATCGCTGCTCTCGGTCCTTGGAGTCCTGGTGTTGAATTAGTCCATCACTGCTTGAAGTGGGCTCGGTGGAAGAGAGATCAATTTAAGTGTTATATTAAAGGGCACGAGGAGGGAACAGAGCTCCTGTGGAAGCAATAGTGGGGGTGGAGTTAACCATTAAATGTCCAGCTTTTGCACCTGGCACAATCTGTCAGATGAGCTCATGTTTCAAACCCTGAAGTTGGGCCAAAAACACAACCTTGTGATCTGAAAGATAGAGAACTGCCAACTGAGGCAAGCTGCCAACTGATCCAACGTCACACGGAAGGGAAAGTCCTGTTCCCAGGATATTTTCAGAAAGTCACTCCCCTTTTATGTGATTATAAATACAGCAAACTCTCTAAGTCCAGATACAAAATTTGTGATCTCCAGCCGTCTGATCCTGACTCTGAGGTACTCAGCGGAAGATGGCGAAAGTTCTAATTTTGGTATTTGTATTCCTGGTGCTGACTCAGTCCATCACTGCTCGAATGCGGTTCGGTGGAGGTGTTGGAGGTGGCGGAATATCATTCTTTGCAAGAAGTAAGTTTCTTTGATCTCTCAACACCAATTTTTGTTTAAACTATTTTATTCTCAGACTGAAGCTCACGGTTCGATTGCTTAAATGAACATTATTGTAATATTGTAAGAATGAATGAAGAATATTAATCTGAACCAGTTCCACAGGAAAATCGTCCGATTGTTTATCGGTACCTGAGCGGGGAGTGGGAATGGTGGGTGTTGTGTGAGGATCCAAACAGACCAAGAATTAAAGCACAAATTACTGGCCAGTGCCGAGTTACCGGATCTCAGCCGGAGAATTGACCTGTTTGGGAAAGTCTGAAATTGGCTTCAGTACCCAGGTACTGTGGAGGGGGAAACTCACAGTTCCTGCTCCCGATCGGTGTTACCTGCTGTAAAATGTGAGTGTGCGGACGGTAGCTCCTTCAGTCCCTTTCCCCCACACTCGCTGCTCAGACCCACAGACAAAGAATAGTGAATTGGGATCGATACTGGAGGCGTCTGAGGAACCGATCCCCAGAGATGAGTCAGATTTTCATAACATAAGGGGAGGGGATTGGATCAAAAGGGTTTCAAAATAGGTTTCTGAATTCGAATAATTCTGCAGCCTTCATAGAGATCAGGATATGAGGACACTAAATAAGTGGAGGAGTCAAGCGGTGAAACTATCAATTTTCAGGAGCCGGGTGTCAGTTTACCTCAGTTGGGAGTTGAGTGAACAAGTTAAGGGTTGATGTCCCACTCCGGTACATACAGCCCAGCACTGGGGGAGTGCAGCAATGTTGGAGGTGTCATCTTTTGAATGAATCGTTAAACGGAGACCTTGTCTACCTGTTCATGGGGCAGGAAACACTTGGTCGCATTATTTGAAGAGCTGGGAGTTCTCCTGGTATCTTGGACCAACATCACTCTCTCAACTAACATCACCAGAAACTCCCCACACTGTCAAATCTCATTTGCTGTTTGTGGGACTTTGCTTTGAGCAATTTGGTTACAAAACAGTGTCGGTACTTCAGAAATAATCCTTTGTCTGTGAAACTCTTCGGGCCCTTCTGTTAACGGGAAAGGCTCCATATAAATGTGAGATCATTCTTTTCTTTGTCTCTAGTCTCAGAAAGCGCGAACGGTGGGCTCCATTCTGTGCAAAAACTATTGGGCTGCCCTTGAGAACAAAGAGTCAGTCTCTACCGGTTGGGGAGGGGTCAGGGTGAGGTTTAATGAAGTACAAATGAGCTGAGGTTCATGTGTGGTCCAGAGTCAGTCCCAGTAACACGGACAGACTCAGCTTCATGTTTTCTCATTGTTCTCCCTCCCTCTATGTCCAGAACGGTCAATTAATTAAACTCTTCATTTTGGATTTTAGATGGCAACGATATATGCCGCCCTCTTGTAGGAATGTGTCGTTTCGGATCCTGTCACACAAACGAGGAGACTCTGCCGAAATTCTGCGGCGATGGGTTACAATGTTGTAGACCGAAAGAGTGAAAGATCCAGTGATGGATTCTCACAAGCCCGAGCTCTCCAAGTTCTCACTGATTGAAACCTTCGTTCACGGGGAGCAGGCTCTGTTTGATTGTGTAAATCCCACAACCCCTGACCCTGTATTACTGCTGTCTGAATAATGGGCTGTACTCAGAAATAAATCTCACTGCATTGATCACAGCTTCATATCCGTGTCTTGTTTCTCTTTTGGATCATTGTGTCCGAGGTGTTCAGGGGTCTTATGAGGCTGCGGGAAGATGTGGGAATTGTAGGTAATGGGAAGAGGAGACCACAGCAGGGAATCTCTGAAAGTGCCTAATCACACATTCAGAAAGTTACTGAGATAAGACAGGTGTCCCAGAGTGTCAGCTCTCTGACCGTTCAAGGTTCAAGATTGGAAGGAGACGCGCATTGCATCAGGCCCATCAGATTGTTTGATCGGACATTGAAGCGGGAGCTTTACTCTGAATCTAACCCGTGCTGTACCTGCCCTGGGAATGTTTGATGGGACAGTGTAGAGGGAGCTTTATTCTGTATCTAATCCGTGCTGTTCCTGCCCTGGGAGTATTTGATTGCGGCAGTGTAAATGGAGCTTTACTCTCCTTCTCACCCTTGCTGTACCTGCCCTGGGAGAGTTTGATGTGTCAACGCAGAGGGCGATTGACCAGAGACCCATGTGTCGCTGGCAGTATAACTCGATGCTGCTGGATGAACCTGCTCTGACATCAGTAACTGTCTCAAAATTAATACTTATTGAGCAAAATTTTATGGGTTCAAAATCTGTGACATTAATCCAACAGCGCTCTTATCATAGAAGAATAAAACATATAAGAAATATTTAACTGTGCACGGAAGCAGGGACAAAATCTGTTCCACCTTCTGTCTCTCTCTCCCTGCCTTACCAAATCCCTCGGTCTCGTTTTATCTCACTCTTTCCCTCTTTGACTTATTTTATTTCTCTCTATGCTTTTCTTTCTCTGCCTCTGATTTCTCTGCCTCTGTTTATTTATCTCTCGCCCTGTCACTCCCTGCCTCGTTCTCCCTCTTTCATTCACCTTTACGGGGATTCTTTTTTCTTTCTCTCAATTCCTCTCTCTCTACCTCTCGCTTATTTCACTCTGCCTCGTCTCTCTTACACTTCCTGCCTTCCTCTCTTCTCTATCTCACGTTCCCTCTTCTTGCCTCGCACTAATTCCCCCTCACTGCATCTGTATCGTCCCTCTTTCTTCTCTCTGCCTCGTTGTTTCTCGCCACTTCTGTCGATTTCCTGTCTCTCTCTCCTCTTTCTATCTCTGCCTCATTCTCTTCCTTTCCATCTCTGCTGCTGTATCTTCCCTCCCTCCTTTCTATCTCTCTGCCTCATTCTCTCTCTCATACCCTCTCTTCTCTCTCTCGCTCTCTCTAAGTCTCTCTCTCTCTTATTTCCACCTGACACTGTTTCCTAGCTGCCTTTCACTTACTCACTTTCTCTCTCTGTCCTTGTCTTCTTTCTAAGTTAAGAAGTTGCCTGAAAGGAGGTAAAACGAAGGTTCACAAGGTTAATTCCGGCTCCCTAGATTCATCTTTGTTTGTGGAAATACGCTTGGCAGAATAGCAGGTATTGCTTGCCAGCTATTCAAACATTTCAGATCAAATTAGAAAATGAACAAACAGATTCAGTTACAGAGACGTACTGTCAAAAATGATGAAAAACAAGGTCCAGAAGATTTACAGAGAGAAGCAAATCAGAGGCATGTATAATTCCTGGATAAAGAAGAGGGTGTATATGTCACTTGAAGATGGAAGGTAATAAAATTTGTTCAGGAATCGAGGTTGGATGAGAAGTGGGGGCAGAGGTGCGGCACAACTTAGAACCAAAAGCAGGCTTCCCTCTCGAGCAATGGCAAAGTCTTCCAGGACCACAGGCCACTGGTGGGCCTTGCACATCCTCAGCAGCTCATTTGCGAACTAGGGGTGCAACAGGAATATCCAAACACAAACAATTTCACACTGATGCAACAGGACTATCCAAACACAAACAATGTCACACTGACCCCAGCCTGTACTCTGAACACATTGAATGAGCTGATCACAGCTTCTGCACCCCTAGTTCGCAAATGAGAGAGAGAAGGTGAGCACAAGAAGAGAAACAGAGACAGAGGGGAAGACAGAGAAAGACATTGGGGAGAGGGAGAGAAACTGACAGAGGGCCAGACAGAGAGAGAAACAGAGAGAGAGAGAAACATGGGAGACAAACAGAGAGAGGGTGAGACGGCGACAAAACGAATGATAAAAACATGACAGAGAGAGAGAGTGGAATGAGAGAGAGAGAGAGTCCGAGAGAGAATAAGAATCAGAGCATCACAGGGAGGGGAAATCACCACATTACCGGAAAGGTGTGATTGCACAAGAGGGGAGGCAGGTGAAATTGACGAGGATATCGCCAGTGCTGGATAATTTTAGCTGTGGGACAGAATTGGTTTTCTTCGGAACAAAGGAGGCTGAGACGAGATTTAATTGAGGTGCATGAAATTATGACGGGAGCAGATAGAGTGGATTGAGGTGACTGGATGATTGACAGCTGCAGACTGCAGACTGCAGTCAGTCTCCCTGGGGAAGACAGGGGATTGATTGACAGCTGCAGACTGTCGACTGCAGGCAGTCTCCCTGGGCAAGACAGGGGATTGATTGACAGCTGCAGACTGCAGACTGCAGGCAGTCTCCCTCGCGAAATGTGGGTTGATTGACAGCTGCAGACTGCTTGTGGTTGGTTGCATGCAGGAAGTTCCCTCCAACGGTTTGTTTGATTGGCAGCTGCAGAGGATTTGTTTCCCGGGAACGCCATCAATGCAAAGTAAAATGAAAGCACAACAACCACCGTTCGGCCATGGTCGATTAGCTCCGTTATTTAAAGCGTGCTATTGATATTACAAAGATGGCGGGTTCGATACCTGTTAAGGTAGTGAACCTTCCTATTATTAAGAGCGCAGTTTCTGCTCTTTGTTTTTGAGCGAATTATAAATGCAAAGTTTGGAAGGAAATTCACTCAGAACAGAGCATCGGAGAAGCATTTTCACGTTGGTGCTGTCAGTCCCGGATCATTCTGTCCCTGTTTAAAAGGGGTGCGCTGTCAGTCCCGGATCAATCCGCCCCAGTTTAAAAGGGGTGTTCTGTCAGTCCCGGGTCATTCTTCGCCTGTTTAAAAAGAGTGTCCTGTCAGTCCTGGGTCGAAGACTCAATTTACTGTTCAGAGCCTAAACCCGTAGACGGCTCGTTCACACTGGAGATCACAACCCACTGAGGGGAACTGGGGCATGAAAAGCTTTCAATTAATGAAACAAATACTTCAAACAGGAAGTATTGACCCTACACAGAAATACGGAGATCAGAGGAGAGAACAAGCTGGATGTCTTTTCTCTGGAAATGAGAAGACTGAGGAGTGACGTCATAGAAGTCTTTAAGTTTAATGAAGGGTTTGATAGGGTAGACGGAGAGAAGATGATTCCACCCGCGGAAGGGAGCAGAACTAGGGGTTATAAATCTAAGATAGTCACTAATATATCCAATATTAATTCAGGAGACATTCCTTTCCCCAGGGAGTGGAGAGAGTGAGCAACTGGCTACCACAAACGAGTTGAGGCGACGAGCAAAGATGCTTTTAAGGGGAAGCTAGATAAATACACGAGGGAAAAGGGAATCGAAGGATATGTTGATTGGGTTCGATGAACAAGGGTGAAAGGAGGATCATGTGCAGCATAAACAACGGCATGGACTCTTTGGGACGAGTGGCTTGTTTCTGTGCTGTACAGTCTATGTAGTAGTAAGAGAAAGAGAGAGAGTAAAGGGAGAAACAGAGAGTAGAGGGAGAGAGAGAGAGCACGAGAGAGACAGACAGAGAAAGAGATTGAGTTTTAGGAACAGAATATCGAGAAAGAGAGGAGGGATAAGTAAATAGAGGCAGAAGGAGATGTTTTGGAAATGCCTGTGGGCTGTTGGCAGCTGGACAATAGCCACTTGTTGCTGCTTCAATGGATTTGTTCCAGGAAGAATGTCGACCATAACAGCAAATTGTATCTTAACATCAATCGGACTGAAAGACTGGAGCAGAGCATCGATGGAAGGGAGAATGAGCGAGAATGGGGGAAGGCATTGATCTCAGGGAAAGGCACAGGCTCCATCCCGGTCTCCGTCAGTAGATATCACCCGGTGTGGGATTGAGACCCACACACAGAGCATGGGAGAGTGCAGAGGGAGTTTTACCCTGTATCTCACCTATGTTGTAACAGCCCTGGGAGTGTTTGATGGGACAGTGTGAAGGGAGCTTAACTCTGTATCTAACCTGTGTTGTACCTGCTCTTGGATTGTTTGATGGAACAGCGTAGAGGGTGCTTTACTCTATATATAACCCCTACTTCACCTGCGCTAGGAGTGTTTGATGGGAGAGTGTAGAGGGAGCTTTACTCTGTTTCTAACCCTGTTACTGCCCTGGGAGTGTTTGACGGGACAGTGTAGAGGGAGCTTTACTCTATATCTAACCCCTACTTCACCTGCGCTGGGAGTGTTTGATGTGACAGTGATCCATTTATATCTGACCCATTTTATACCTGTCCTGGGAACAGTTTAAACGAAGGTGGTTGATATTTGCCATGCCTCATATTCCAAAGCATTAAGTTCGTGACAGTGTTTATGTTGGTGAGCGCTGTTATTACAAAAATCTTTCTGTTCACAACGGAAGGTTCTGTCTCTCACTGGTGTTCAGTTACTCGAGCAGTTCCTTCACATGTCAGTGCTCAGTGTGGCAATTGTATCATTGGGGGCATCAATCCCAGTGCCCACCATCGTGCAGACACAGAGAGAGTAGATCGTAGTCCAGACAATGAGAGATGAAAACACAGTCCAGACACTGAGAGAAAAGATCAGACCGGGCATTGAGAGAGGAGATCACAGTCCATACACTGAGAGAGGAGAATAGAGTCCAGACGCTGAGAGAGGAGATTACAGTCCAGACACTGGGAGTGGTGATCACAGTCCAGAATCTGAGAGAGGTGATCACAGTCCAAATACGAAAACGATATCACAGTCTAGTCACTGAGAGAGGAGGTCACGGTCTAGACACTGAGAGAGAGGATCACAGTCCAGACACTGAGAGAGGAGATCACAGACCAGACACTGAGAGAGGAGATCACAGTCCAGACACTGAGAGAGGAGATCACAGCCCGCACACAGAGAGAGGTGATCACAGCCCAGAATCTGAGAGAGGTGATCACAGTCCAAACACTAAAAGGATATCACATTCCAGTCACTGAGCGAGGAGGTCACGGTCTAGACACTGAGAGAGAGGATCACAGTCCAGACAGTGAGAGAGGAGATCACAGCCCGGACACAGAGAGTGGTGATCACAGCCCAGAATCTGAGAGAGGTGATCACAGACCAAACACTAAAAGGATATCACATTCCAGTCACTGAGAGAGGAGGTCACGGTCTAGACACTGAGAGAGAGGATCACAGTCCAGACAGTGAGAGAGGAGATCACAGCCCGGACACAGAGAGTGGTGATCACAGCCCAGAATCTGAGAGAGGTGATCACAGTCCAAACACTAAAAGGATATCACATTCCAGTCACTGAGAGAGGAGGTCACGGTCTAGACACTGAGAGAGAGCATCACAGTCCATACACTGAAAAAGGAGATCACAGTCCAGAAACTGATAGAGGAGATCACAGACCAGGCATTGAATGAGGAGATCGCAGTCCATACACTGAGAGATGAGATCACAGTCCAGACACTGATAGAGGAAATCACAGACCAGGCATTGAATGAGGAGATCACAGTCCAGACACTGAGAGAGGACATCACAGACCAGACAGTGAGAGTGGTGATTACAGTCCAGAATCTGAGCGAGATGATCACAGTTCTAACACTAAAAGGATATCACAGTCCAGTCACTGAGAGAGGAGGTTACGGTCTAGACACTGAGAGAGAGGATCACAGTCCAGACACTGAGAGAGGAGGTTACGGTCTAGACACTGAGAAAGGAGAGCACAGTCCAGACACTGAGAGAGGTGATCACAGTCCAGACACTGAGAGTATCAGGAGCAATTTTTTTTTAAAAACAGGCACTCAAGGGTTATAATCTCTGGATTATTACCTGAGCCACGTGCAAATAGTCGTTGGGATTAGCAGATTAGAGAGGTGAACACATTGATGAAGGAGTGGTGTGGGAAGGAGAGGTTCCATTTCGTGGGACACTTGCACCTGTACTGGGACAGGAAGGAATTGTACCGTTGGGACCGGCTCCACCTGATCTCGGTGGGAACAGGGTCACAGCGCCATGGATAAATAAGGCCATAAACTAGTAAATGGGGGTAGGGCTCATTGGAAAAGTAATATAAATAAAAAATCCAGAATATAAAGGAAGAGAGTAGAGTGATAGTCAGAAATTATGCTTTAGGTACTACAGGTAAATGAAAAACTGAAAGATGTAAAGTAATTAAATCTGGAGATAGAAATAAGGAAAGTGTGAGAAATACAACATTACAATATGGGTAGGGTGTGTGGCCCAAATAAGCGTTCTTTATACAAACGCATGGAGTATAAGTAACAAATTGAATGAAATTCGGGCACAATTTCAACCGACAGGGCACGACATGTTGGCCATTACTGAGGCATGGCTGCTCAACAGTCAGGAATGGGAACTGAATATATCAGGTTATAAGGTCATAGGAATGATAGAAAAAATGGGTAAAGGGGGAGGACTATCCTAAGTGATTAAGGATGTAATTACTTCATGATAAGAGAGGACATAACGAGAGGGAGGCAGGCAGTGGAAACTTTATGGGTCGAATTAGGAAATAGAAAAGGATTTAAGACCAAAGTGGGGGTTGTGTATCGACCCCCTTGTAGTAGCTGTGAAGCGGCACAATGTATAAATGCGGAGAATAGACACGCATGTAGCAAATGCAGTGTGGTTTTAATGGGGATAGATTTTAACCTTCATATGGAATGGGATGAACAGACGAGCTCATATCAGAAAGGTAACGAATTTCTTGAGTAGGTTCAGGAAAGCTTTCTGCAACAAGATGTCCTGGGACCAACAAGGGTGCAGGCTTTACTCGAATTAATAATGAGTAATGAGGCAGATTTAATTAACAGCCTAACGGTGCATGAACATTTATCTAAATTGGAAAACTGCACATGTCACTCCACTATTTAAGAAAGGTGCCAGTAGCAAACCTGGGAATTATAGACCAGTTCGCCAAACATCCGTTTTCGAGAAATTACTCGAGTCTCTCATTAAGGATAGTGACTGAACACCTTGAACATTTTCAGCTGATCAGTAAGAGCCAGCATGGATTTTGTTTTGAAGAGGTGACTAAAGTAGTGGACAGCGGAATGTCTATAGATGTTGTTCATATGGACTTCCAAAAGGCATTCGATAAAGTCCCTCAGAAGAGACTGTTCGCTAAAGTTGAAGCTGATGGAATTGAGGGGAAATGATTGACCTGGTTAGGAAATTGGCAGAGCGGCAGGAGACATTGGGCCAGAAATCGCTGCGAGCGGCGAGGCAACACTCACTGCAGCTCTTGCGAATTAAATTAACAAAAATACTGACTGTAGGCTCTGTGGCGATGAATTCCTTGATTTCGAACTTCACAAAAATTTTGCATCATCAACCCAGCCTCTGAGCAGCGTGATTTGCTGCGCAGCTGGAAATGTGTGTGAGGAGAAGACACGCCCACAAAATTCGTGAGGACGAGAAGTCCCGCCCACAGAATCAGGCTGCATTGCTCAAACAATCAAGCAGAATTCATTCCTTTCAAGTTGGCATTCTGTATGGCATTGTAAATTTAAAAAATCAAAAACCAATGAAATAATTGAATTAAGTTAAAGAGACAGAAGGGAAAAGTTTAAAAAATAATATTGTAATTTTAATTCTTCTTCAATAACCAAAAACTAATAAAATAAGTAGTGATATGAGAGCCCTCGTTTTTAAAAGATAATCTTTACTTGTTTGGCAGTCATTAAAACTTACCGAGCTGTTAAAACTCTGTTTGTCTTTATTTACTAGAATGCTACCTGGACATCAAGGGTTAAATTTTGAAGAGAGATTACACAAACTAGGGATGCATTCTCTGGAATTTAGAAGATTAAGGGGTGATTTGTTTTAATTTTTCAAGATATTAAGGGGAACTGATAGGGTAGATAGAGAGAAACTATATCCGCTGGTTGGGGAATCGAGGACCAGGAGACATCGCCTAAAAATTAGAGCCAGAACTTCGAGGAGTGAAGTTATGAAACATTTCTACCCGCAAAGGCATTCGACAAGGTGCCACATAAAAGATTATTACTTAAGATAAAGAATCACGGGATTGGGGGTAATATTCTGGCATGGGTGGAGGATTGGTTATCGAACAGGAAGCAGAGAGTTGGGATAAATGGTTCATTTTCGGACTGGCAACCAGTAACCAGTGGTGTTCCACAGGGGTCGGTGCTGGGTCCCCAACTCTTTACAATCTATATTAACGATTTGGAGGAGGGGACCGAGTGCAACATATCAAAATTTGCAGATGATACAAAGATGGGAGGGAAAGTAGAGAGTGAGGAGGACATAAAAAACCTGCAAGTGGATATAGACAGGCTGGTTGAGTGGGCGGAGATTTGGCAGATGCAATATAATATTGGAAAATGTGAGGTTATGCACTTTGGCAGGAAAAATCAGAGAGCAAGTTATTTTCTTAATGGCGAGAGACTGGAAAGTACTGCAGTACAAAGGGATCTGGGGGTCCTAGTGCAAGAAAATCAAAAAGTTGGTATGCAGGTGCAGCAGGTGATCAAGAAAGCCAACGGAATGTTGGCTTTTATTGCTAGGGGGATAGAATATAAAAACAAGGAGGTATTGCTGCAGTTATATAAGGTATTGGTGAGACCGCACCTGGAATACTGCATACAGTTTTGGTCTCCATACTTAAGAAAAGACATACTTGCTCTCGAGGCAGTACAAAGAAGGTTCACTCGGTTAATCCCGGGGATGAGGGGGCGGACATATGAGGAGAGGTTGAGTAGATTGGGACTCTACTCATTGGAGTTCAGAAGAATGAGAGGCGATCTTATTGAAACATATAAGATTGTGAAGGGTCTTGATCGGGTGGATGCAGTAAGGATGTTCCCAAAGATGGGTGAAACTAGAACTAGGGGGCATAATCTTAGAATAAGGGGCTGCTCTTTCAAAACTGAGATGAGGAGCAACTTCTTCACTCAGAGGGTGGTAGGTCTGTGGAATTTGCTGCCCCAGGAAGCTGTGGAAGCTACATCATTAGATAAATTTAAAACAGAAATAGACAGTTTCCTAGAAGTAAAGGGAATTAGGGGTTATGGGGAGCGGGCAGGAAATTGGACATGAAGCTGAGTTCGGATCGGTCAATGCCCTGTGGGTGGCGGAGAGGGCCCAGGGGCTATGTGGCCGGGTCCTGCTCCGACTTCTTGTGCTCTTTAGATTTGTGGTTGGGATCAGATCAGCCATGATCTTATTGAATGGCGGAGCAGGCTCGAGGGGCCGATTGGCCTACTCCTGCTCCAATTTCTTATGTTCTTATGTTCTTAAAGGGTGGTAGATGTTTGAACTCTCTTCTGCAAACGGAAGTTGATGTTAGCTCAGTTGTTAATTTTATAGATAGATTTTTGTTAACCATGTGTTCAGGGACTATGGGATTAAGGCGGGTAAATGAAGTTCGGTCAGAGATCCGCCATGATCCCATTGAATGGCGTAACAGTCTAAAAGGGCGAAATGGCCAACTCCTGTTCCGACGTTCCTGGTCAATGTCACCACAGACCACAACCTCAAGCAGGCGGCGCTGCTGATCAGCCGTGACGGAGCAGAGAGACAGAGAAATGGGCAAGAGAAAGAGAGACATACGCAAAACGAGTGAGAAATGGGGAGTGGGAGGGAGAGAGAAAAATAAAGACATAGACAGATAGTTGGGGAGAGTGAACAAGAGAAACAGACAGCGGACAAAGAGAAAGAGAAACAGAGAGGAGAGAGCAAGAGAATGAGAGAAACTGGGGAGACAGAAACAGAGACAGACGGAGAGGGAGAGACGCGGGTAAAGGGGGAGATTGATGAGGGGAAGAGAGAGAGACAGAGAGAGAGACGCAGAGGGGGGGGGGTGGGGAGAGAGCGATGGAGTGGGTGACAGAGAGATAGCATAGAGAGGCAGAGAATCAGAAGAGAGAGAGAGACAGAGAGAGAGACATAATTATAGAGACAGAGAGATGGTGGGGGAGCAAGAATGAAAGACAGAAACAGAGGAACAAACAGACAGACAGAGAGGGCGGAGGGAGGAAGAGAGAAAGGGAGAGACGGGCATAGGTTGGAGAAGAAGAGTGGAGACGGAGAGTGGAGATGGAGAGTTGAGACGGAGAGTGGAGAATGAGAGACAGATTGGAGGGAGAGAGACCGGGAGACAGAAACAGAGAGAGGGAGAATGACGACATTGAGAGTGGCAGAGAGACAGGCAGATTGTAAGGGTAAGCATAATCGAGACAGAGAAATAGGACGGGTGAGGGAGAAGAAAGGGACAGACAGAGGGAGAAACAGACAGACAGAGAGAGAGAAACAGGGGAGGCAGAGAAAAAAGGAAGACAGAGAGTGAGAGACGGGGATGGATCAGAGAGTGTAGATTGAGGGAGACAGAGAGAGAGACAGCGATTAGAGACAGAGATAGAAGTGTAGACGCAGAGAGACTCGGACAGAAAGAGAGAGAGAAAGAGAGTGGAGGGTAAGTACCGGGAAAGAAAGAGAATCAGAGGGAAATAGTTAGAGGGAGAGAGAAAGAGACAGAGTTAAAGAGTATAGGGAGAGTGACAGAGGGAGGGACAGATAGAGAGAGGATGAGACGGGGATGGTCAGAGGGTGAGAGATAGGGAGAAAGAGAGACAGAGAGATGGGGCTGGGTCAGAGAGTGTATTCGCACAGAGTGTAGTCGCACAGAGTAAAGTGGCAGAGGCAACGAGAAAGAGTAAAGGGGAAGCGTGAAATTGAAGGTGAGATATAGAGAAAGGGAGAGAGTTCGTGATTGAGAGAGGTGGAGAGGGAGAGAGTTGGAGAGTAGATGGTGAGAGTGAGGGGAAAGAGTGAAGAACGAAAGATGGAGTCACAGTGGAGAGGCAGAGAGACACCGAGAGGGAATATGAGGATATGCGTGTGGGTGAGGGGGGGCGGACAGACTGTGAGAGTCTGAATAATACAGACAGAGAGATGGTGGTGGTGAGGGAGAAAGAAAGAGACAGACAGATAAAGAAACAGAGAGAAACAGGGGAGACAGAGAAACGGAAGACAAAGAGTAATGGATGGGGATGTGTCAAAGAGTGAACAGAGAGAGAGAGAGGAAGGAAGTGGGAGAGACATGGAGTAGAGGGTGAGAGCGAGTAGAGAGTGAGGAGAGTGTGACAGACAGAGAGAGAGAGGCCGAGAGAGAGAGAGGGTCGGGAGAGCGAGTAGAGAGAGAACACGAGTAGAAAGCGAGAAGAGTGAGACACACAAATGGAGAGAGGGGTAGAGGGAGGGGGACAGGGAAAGTGGTAGAGACTCCCAGCTACCGATCTTCTCCTCATATCAGTCAACACAACAACCGAAACCTTCTCAAAATATCCCTCAACAAAACTTACCACCTTCTCACCATATCCAGCAACCCCACCGACCGAATTTCTCCCCATATCACTCAACCCCACCGACACACATTCAAACAATATCCATCAATCCCCACTTAAACACATTCTCCACATTTCACTCAAACTCCACATAATCACTTTCTCCACATATCCCCCACAAACGGCTACCAAAGTTCACTTCCATACCTCTCACTACCTTCGCCTCACCTTCTACCAAGATCAGTCAACCCCACCTAACCACCTTCTCACAATATCTCTCAATCACAACCTACCCACCTTATTAACATTTCCCACAATCACACTTACACAACTCCTCACCATATCCGTCGACCCCACCTACCCACCATCTCCCCATTTCACTCAATTACACCTACCCATCTTCATACAAAATCCCTCAATTCCAAACTACCCATCATCCCCCGTATCCCTCAATCGCAACCGACCGATCTTACCCCCAAATACCTCAATCCCCACCTACCAACATTATCACCTTATTCCTCAATCCCACAGACACAACTTCCCACCATATCTCTCAATACCACCTAAACACCTCGCATATCCCTCAAACCAGAGCTACACACCTTCTCCCCATAACACTCAACCCGACCTACTCACATTCTCATTAGACCCCTCAATCCCAACCAACACACATTCCCACCATATCCCTCAAACCCAAACTAACCAGCTTCTCCTCATATCCCTCACTCACACCTACCTATCTTCTCCCCATATTCCTCAATCCACACCTACCATCTTCAGACCAGATTCCTCCGACACTCCTATCCACATCCCCAAAGACCACAATCCTCACCCACCCAACCTCTCGCCATATCCCTCAATCGCACCTACCCACCTACACACCTTCTCTCCACATGCCTCAACCCCACCTACCCACCTTCTCACAATATCCCACAATCCCCACCACCCACCATCCCATCATTTCACTAAATCCCTACTTAAGCACCTCCTACACATATCCCTCAACACCACCTACTCACATTCTCATCTCATCCGTCAATCCACACCGACCCACCTTCCCCACTTATCCCTCAATCCCCAACTACCGAACTTCACAACAATTCCTTCAATCCCCACCAACCCATATTAGCTCCTTATACCTCAATCCCACTAATCAACTTCTCACCATATCCCTCAATCCACAACCACCCAACTTCTCACCATATCCCTCAATCGGGCCGACACAGCTACCCATATCCCTCAATTCACAGCTGCACGCCTTCTCCCCATAACACTCAACCCCACCTACCCACATTCTCAAAACATCTCTCAATCACCACCGAAACTTCTGTGCACCATAACGCTCAATCCCCACCGAACCGCCTTCTCAATAATGTCCCTCACTCATGCTTACCCATCTTCTCCAAATATTCCTCAATCTACACATATCCATCGACTCACCAAATGACGAAACTCACCTACGCACCTTTTCAACAAATCTCTAAACCCCACCTTCCAAGCTTCGACCCATAACCCTCCTAACTACCTTCACGCCATATCATTCAATCCCCAACTACTCACGTTGTCCCAATCCCTCAAAACCATCTACCCAACTTCTCATCATGTCAGTCAATCCCAACTAACCACATCACAATATACCTCAATCAACACCTCCGCACCTTCGCCTCATATCTCTCAATCCCACCTCCGCAACTTCTCAGCATTGCCCACAATCCCCAGGTAACTACCTTCCCTCAGTATCCCACAAACTCATCGACGCACCATCTCCACAGATCACTCAAACACACCAAACCGCCTTCTCACGATATCCATTATTACCACTTACCCACCCTCTCAACATATCCGTCAACACCACCTACCCACATTATCCTCATATCCCTCAATCCCGACCTGTAAAACTTCTCCCCGTATCACACAACCCCAACTACCAACATTAAAAAATAACCTCTATCCACAACTACCTCCCACATCCCTCAATCACCTGTACACATCTTTCCGCCATATCCCTCAATCCCCACTTAATCATGGGTGACTTTCATCTGCATATATACTGGCCAAACCAAATTAGCAATAATACTGTGGAGCATTATTTCCTGGAGTGTGCACGAGATGGTTTTTCAAACCAATATGTTGAGAAGCCAATTCGGGAACAGGCTATTCTAGATTGGGTATGGTGCATTGAGAAGGGGTTAATTAATTAAATTGTTGTGCGGGGTCCTTTAGAGGAGAGTGACCGTAACATGATACAATTCTTCATTAAGATCGAAAGTGAAGGAGTGCAATCCGAAACTAGGGTACTAAATCGAAGGTATGAGGAGTGAGTTGGCTATGATAGATTTGAGACCTTCATTAAAAGACATGACGGTGAATAGGCAATGTCTAACATTTGAGGAACGAATGCATGAATTGCAACAGTTATATGTTCCATTCTGGCACAAAAAGACAAAAGGACAAGAGGCCCAACCATGGCTAACAGAAGAAGTAAAGGCTAGGATGCGATGCAAAGTGGAATCATAACATTTTGCCAGAAAATGCAGCAAGCAAGAGGATTGGGAACAGTTTAGAACGGAGCAAAAAAGGGTCAAGAGATTGATTAAGAGGGAAAATAGAGAATGAGAGTGAACTTGCAAGGAACATAAAAGCGGACTGTTAAATCTTCGACAAACGGGAATATTGTATTGAGATACACGATCAGCCATGATCATATTGAATGGTGGAGCAGGCTCGAAGGGCCGAATGGCTCACTCCTGCTCATCTTTTCTATGTTTCTATGACTCGGTGGACTAGATTTCCACCTTCAGCAGGTGGTGTCAGATCGACCGTCCATTCCACACCCTGTCACATTTTCACTTCCATTTACTTCGATACCATTAAAAGTAATTGACAGAATATTATGGGCTGATTGCATGCAATTTCCTAAAGTGCTCTGCCGGGGAGTGACGCTCCACCGCAAGTTCCACTGCCCGGATTGTGAGTCCGCTGAAGGTCGAATTAACCCCCGGTGATGAATGGGGGAGAACAAAACCAGGCACGGCCTCGGTTTCGCACTCTCCACTATTTGTTTGATTAGTTTCCGTGTTCGGTCTTAGAAATTTTAACCGTTTTAATATTTTTGTTCTTGAAATGTCTCTCATTTACTCCGCAGACATTTTTGTCATCTCTCAATTCCTCAATATCCTGAAATAGATTCCAGGTCAGTCAACGCATGAAATTTCCTCTAACTCCTGTTTGTCGCATCCGTTCTGTCCTTTTCCCAGTTCCACTAAAACTGTTTCACTTTGTTTTCAGTCCACACTAGAGTTATTCCTGAACCGTTACCCTGTCCTTTGTCCAGATACTGACCGATCCGCTGGGTATTTTCACCTCTTCCTTTCATTGTTTCAGATTCACTATAATTGCAGTTTGACCCATTTTTTTCCAGTTTGGTCTGTTTCTCTTCTGTTACATTCTCTGATTCTAAGATCTGATTTCTTGTTGGTTTTGTGATGTTTAAATAATCCAAACTCATCCTGTTCCCCTCCCACTTACCCGATGTTCTTGTCCACAGAAATGCTTCTCGTATGTTGTCAACGAACTGACTCCGTCCACCCCTTCTTCAACTGCCGGTTCTAGTCTGTCCCGGTAGAATTTCGTCAACTGGATAAGTTGGTAACCGGCAGACTTTGTCCAGAACTCAGTGATCGCAGTGTTCGGTCTGTGAACAACAATGGAGAAAAATACACATTATCGACATTCCATCCGGGTGGCTATATTTGCTCTTACACCAAACGGCTGACGCCTCCTGTGAGCCACGTTTTCAAATTCCTTCTGAAAACCCATATATGCCGCATGTGTTACAATACATTGACCTATATAGTCACGTCTCAACAAGGCTGTCTCAAATTTGTCAAATACAATGTCAAATGTCTGCAGTTAATCCGTTCTCACCTTCGCCGAATTTGATATGCTCACTAATTACGTGTCTGTTTAAAAGGGATGTGCTTTCTGTCCCTGATCATTCTGTGTCTGTTTATAAGGGCTGTGCTGTCAGTCCCGGATCATTCTGTGCCTGTTTGAAATGGGTGTGCTGTCAGTCCCGGATCATTCTGTGCTTGATTAAAATGGGTGTGCTGTCAGTCCCAGATCAGATAATCAAGTTGCTGTGCAGAGCCTGAACCCATAGACGGCTCGATCACACTGGAGGTCACAGCCAACTGAGATAAACTGGGGCATAAAAAGCTTTCAATTAATGAAAAAAGTACTTCAAACAGGAAGTATTGACCCAATACAGAAATACGGAGATCAGAGGAGCCCGTAGGTAAGGCAAAGCAGTTATGAACGGAGATTTTACTTTTCACATAGACTGGGACACGTTGGCAATACATTTCTAGAATGCATCTTGGACAGTTCTCTGAAACAATATCATGGAACTGAGAGGTTACACATGTCAGGAAATAGAGAACAAGCTGGGGCTCTTTTCTCTCAAAAAGAGAAGACTGAGGAGTGACGTGACAGAGGTTTTTAAGATTAATGATGTGTTTGTTCAGGTGGATCTGGAGAAGATGTTTCCACTTGAAGGGGAGACCAGCCCAAGGGTCATTATTATAAGATAGTCACTGATTAATCGAATTGAATCGAAAAATGAATTCAGTGAAAACGTCTTTACCCAGAGACTGGTGAGAATGTGAAACTCGCTACCACAAAGGGTAGTTGAGAAGAATCGCACAGATGCATTTAAGGGGAATATGGATAAACACATGAGAGAGAAAGAACATATGAACATAAAATATGGGAGCACGAGTAGGCCATCCGGTCCCTCGATCCTTCTCCACCATTCAATCAGATCATGCTTGATCTTCTACCTCAACTCCACTTTCCCGCCCGACCCACAAATCGCTTGATTCACCGAGAGCCCAAAATTCTATCAATTCCAGCCTTGAATATCCTCAACGACTGAGCATCCCCAGACCTCTGGGTGGAGAATTCCAAAGATTCACATCCCTCTGAGTGAATAAATTCCTCCTCATCTCAGTCTTACATGGCCCACCCCTTATCTGAAGACTATTTCTTCTTTTTCTAGACTCGACAGCCAGGGGAACAATCTCTCCGGATCCATCCTGTCAAGTCCCCTCAGAATCTTATATTCTATTTTAGATGTTTCAAAGAGATGTCAGAGGAATAGATGGACATGTTGATGGTGTTAGATGAAGATGGATAGGCGTGGGGTGTTTTATAGAATAAGCACCGGCATGGACCTTGTGGGGTGAATGGCCTGTTTCTGAGCTGTGCAGTCCACATAATTCTGGAACCTTAGCCTATATTCGGCCCGTCATGCCCGCGCTAGCTTTTTGAAAGAACTGCCCAATTTAGTCTTACATCCCAGCGATTTCCCCATCACCCTGCAAATTATTCCTCTTCAATGAGATGTCCAATTGCCTTTTGAAAGTGCATATGGAATGTGGTTTCACCGTTCTTTTAGGTATTGCACTCCATCTCATAACAAACCTCGGTGAAAAAATGTTTCTTCATTTCCCATCGAGATGTATTGCCAATTATTTTTTATCTCACAGAGGAGCGGTGGGGAGAGAGAGAGAGAGAGAGAGAGAGAGAGTAGAGGGCGTGAGAAAGACAGAGTAGAAGGAGATAGAGAGGGTACAGACAGAGAGAGTAGGAGAAAGAGGAGAGTAAGGTGAGGAAGAGAGATCGAGAGAGGTTGGAAGGAGACAGAGAGAGTACAGAGAGATCACGAGAGACAGAGATAGAGAGAGAGTAGGGTGAGAAAGAGAGAAACAGAGAGAATAGAAGAAGACAGAGAGGGTAGAAGGGTATAGAAGAAGAGAGGATGAGACAGAGACAAGCGGAAGATAAGGAGAACACAAAATGAGAAATAGAGTCAAAGGGGACGACAGTGAAAGACCACGGAGAGAGTGACAGAGAACGACAGAGGGACAGAGAGAGGGAGAGAAACAGACAGAAAGAGAAACAGGGAGAGACGGACGGAGAGAGGGAGAGACAGGGACAGAGCGAGTGATTGAGACTGGTCAGAGAGAGAGGGAGTCGAGTGTGAGAGCGAGAGAGAGAGACAACAAGGATCACAGCATCACAGGGCGTTGGAATCACTGAGAATGGGGGAAAGCAGTGATCTCTGGAGAAGGCCCAGGCTTCATCCCAGTCTCTGTTGGCAGATCTCACCCGGTGTGCGACTGACACCCACACAGAGAGAATGGGAGAGAGAAGAGGGAGCTTTACTCTGTATCTAAACTCTGTTGTTCCTGCCCTGAGAGTGTTTGATGGGATAGTGTAGAGGGAGCTTAACTCTCCATCTCACGCGTGCGGTACCTGTCTTGGGAGTGTTTAACGGGACACTCTGGAGGGGCTTTCACTCCATATCTAATCCGTGCTGTACCTGTCCTGCGAATTTTTGATGGGACAGTGTCTTGGGGCCTTTACTCTGTATCTAACCGGTGCTGCACCTGCACTGGGAGTACTTGACGGGACACTCTGGAAGGGCTTTCACTCCGTATCTAATCCGTGCTGTACCTATCCTGGCTGTGTTTAATGGGACAGTGTAGAGGGGGGGTTTCTCTGTATCTAACCTGTGCTGTACCTGCCCTGGGAGTGTTTGATGGGACAGTGTGGAGGGGGTTATACTGTGTATCTAACTCGTGTTGTACCTGACCTGGGAGTGTTTGATGAGACAGTGCAGTGGGGGATTTACTCTGTATCTAAACTGTGTTGAGCCTGCCATGGGAGTGTATGATTGGACAGTGTCGAGGGGGCTGCACTCGGTATCTAACCCGTTCTCTTTCTCACGTGTGAACAGTTCAGACTGAAGTGGTTGATATTCCTCATGCCTCACATTCCGAAGCATTAAACACTGTGACAGTGTTTTATTTTGCTCCGCCCTGTTATTATAAAACTCTCTCTGTTCACCTCAGAATGTTTTGCCTCACGCATGGATCCGTGTTCCACCGGCAGATGCCCCACGGGTCAGTGCTGAGTCTGGTTATTGTACCATGGGGTCTATCACTGCCAGTCAACATCATGTGCTCGCGAAAAAGGCCCAAACCACCGACTCCATCCCTCTCCCTGGCGAACGTCTGGTGCAGGAACAGACCATTCACAACCCTCGACGTCTGATTTGAACCTGAGCTGAAACTCGGACCACATATTCTTTCCATCACCAAGTCCGCCTACTTCCATCTATGTATCTCGACCGTCTCCGCTCCCGCCTCTTCTCACCGATTGCTGACACCCTTGTCCGTGCCTTTGTTACCTCGAGACTGGACTATTCCTATGCTCTTCTGGCCAAACTCCCATCTTCCACCCTTCATTAACTTCAGCTCATCCAAAATTCAGCTGCCCGTAACCTAATTCGCACAAATTCCTGTTCAATCATCACCCCCTGTGTTCGCATTGGCTCCCGGTCCGGCAAAGCCTCGATTTTAAAATTCTCATCGTTGTGTTCAAATCCATCCACGGCCATCTCTGCAACCTCCCCCAAGACGACGACCCCATCCTCCCCCACTGAGGTCTCTACGCTCCTCCCATTCTGGCCTCTCGCGCATGCCCGAATTCCTGCACTGCACCATTGGTGGCCGTGCCTTCAGCTGAATGGTCCCTAAACTCTGGAATTTCCTGCCTCTGATTCACTCTCCTCCTTTATGACGCTACTTAAAATGCACCTTCTCACGATATCCCTCAATCCACAACTGCCCACCTTCTCCCCATATCACTAAGCCCCACCTACCCGCCTCCCCCCCTTATCCCTTAATCCCCAACTGCAAGCCTTCTCTCCCAATCGCTAATCCCGACCGACCACCGTCTCAACATATCCTTCAATCCCTATCTACCCACCTTCCCACCTTCCAACCATATCCCTCAATCCCCAACTAGCAAACCTTCTCCCCACATCCCTAAATCCAACCTACCCACTTTCGACACATATTCCTTAATCTCACCAATCCATCTTCTCCCCATATTGCTCACTCTCAACTACCAACCTTCGCCTCTTATCCCTCATTCCCACCTACCCACCTTCTCAAGAGTTCAGAATATACTCCTTTCATTAAGGTGAGTTTGGAGATTGAGAATCACTCCTAGGAGTATTCCAGTTTCTGAAGGGGTATAAAGAGCTATTTTGTTCCTGATACTCAAACTTTCCTTCAAACTCTGAATCAACTCCCAGACTAACCTGGTTGACTTAACTGCCCTCTGAAATATGGCCTCGGTATCAGACAGGCGCACCGAGCCCAGACGGGCCTGCAAAGTCCTTCTCACTAACGACTGTGAACATGTGCCAAAGTTGGGAGATCTGTCCCACAGACTCGTCAAGCAATAACCTGACATCGTCATTATGAGCCGGGGCTCAGGAGGTAGCGTCTGTCCTCAGAGTCAGAAGGTCGTTCTCTCGGACCCCACACACACCAGAGACTTGAGCATCTTAATCCAGGCCGACAATTTCCTGTGCCAGTACTGTGGGAGCGCTGCACGCTCAGAGGGTCAGTACTGAGTTAATGCTGCATTGTCAGAGGAGCAGTACTGAGGAAGCGCCGCACGGTCGGAGGCTCAGTACTGAGGGAGTGCTGCACTGTCGGATGGTCAGTACTGAGGGAGTGCTGCACTGTCGGAAGGTCACTACTGAGAGAGCGCTGCAGTTTTGGAAGGTCAGTACTGAGGGAGGGCTGAACTGTTTGAAGTGTCGTCATTTGGATGAGATGTTAAACCGAGTGCGCTCATCTCGGTCTGAAATGGCCGACCCCTTATCTGGGGAATGGGGAATGACTATTCCCCATTGTTCCAGATTCGCCAGTCAGTGCATCTATCCTGTCAAGTCCATCAATCCTGTCAAGTCCCCTCAGAATACTATGTGTTTCTATGAGATGAGAAAGGAATAGGATATGTTGATGGGGTTAGATGAAGTAGGGTGGTGGGAGGCTCGTGTGGAACATAAACCCCGACATGTATCTATTGTACCGAATGGCCTGTTTCTCAACTGTACAGTCCAAGTATTTCTGGAATCTTAGCATACATTGGGCCCATCATGACTGTGCTGGTTCTTTGAAAGAACTCCCCAATTTAGTCCTGCACCCCAGATTTTGCCCCATAACCCTGCAAACTAGTCCTCTTCAATGATATGCCCACTTGCCTTTTGAAAGAGCCTGGGGAATGTGGTTCCACCGCTCTTTCAGGAAATGCATTCCAAATCATAACACACGTCAGTGAAAAAATGTGTTCAAATTTCCCCGAGGTCTTTTGACAATTATTTTATTATCACAGAGAGGAGAAATAGAGAGTGAGACAATATTGGGCTGAAGAAAGAGAGAGAGTGTAGACAGAGACAGAACGAGTATAGTGAGAGAGAGAGCAGGAGAGAGAGAAAGACATAGAGAGAATTAGGTGAGAAAGAGAGAGAGAGAGTAGAGGCAGAGGCAGAGGACAGGATGAGACAGGGTAAGAGAGAGAGAAGGTGAGCACAAGAAGAGAAACAGAGACAGAGGGGAAGACAGAGAAAGATAAGGGTGATAAGGAGAGAGAACGACACAGGGCCAGAGAGAGAAAATAAAAGTCAGGGAGACATGAAATTCACAGGGGAGACAAACAGAGAGAGTGACATTTAGCTCAGGTGGTTCGAGCGTGATATTAATGCCACAAAGGGCGCAGGTTTCATCCCTGCAAGGACCACGAACGTTCTTTTTATTGAGGGCGCAGTTTGCTCTCTTTATTTTAGACTGTGAGCGAATTATAAATGCAAAGTTTGGAAGGAAATTCACTCAGAACAGAGCATCGGAGAAGCATTTTCATGTTGGTGCTGTCAGTCCCGGATCATTCTGTGTCTGTTTAAAAGGGGTGTGCTGTAAGTCCTGGATCATTCCGTGCCTGTTTAAAAGGGGTGTGCTGTCAATCCAGGATCATCCTGTGCCTGTTTTAAAGGGGTGTGCTGTCAGTCCCGGATCATTCTGCGTCTGTTTATAAGTGGTGTGCTGCCAGTCCAGGATTATCCTGTGTCTGTTTTAAAGGGGTGTGCTGTCAGTCCAGGATCATACTGTGTCTGTTTTAAAGGGGTGTGCTGCCAGTCCTGGATCACAGACTCAAGTTGCTGTTCTGAGCCTGAAACCGTAGACGGCTCGATCACACTGGAGATCACAACCCACTGAGGGGAAATGGGGCATGAAAAGCTTTCAATTAATGAAACAAATACTTAAAACAGGAAGATTTGAGACCCCATAGAAATACGGAGATCACAGGAGCCTGTCGCTAAGGCAAAGCAGTTATGAACGGAGATTTCAATTTTCCCATTGTCTGCGTTATAGTGCACCTCGGACAGTTTACTGAAACAATATCACAGAACGCGGAGGATATAACTATCACGAAAGAGAGAACAAGCTTGAAAAGAAAAGACTGAGGAGTGACCTGATAGAAGTCTTAAAGTTTAATGACAGGTTTGATAGTGTAGACGGAGAGAAGATGACTTCACCCGCGAGTGAGAGCAGACCTCGGGGTTATAAATCGAAGCTGGTCACTGATAAATCCAATATTAATTCAGGAGAAACTCCTTTATCCAGGGAGTGGTTAGTGTGAGCAACTCGCTACCACAAGTGAGTTGAGGCGACGAGCAAAGATGCTGTTAAGATTAAGCTAGACAAACACACGAAGGAAAAGGGAATAGAAGGATATGTTGATTGGGTTCGATGAACAAGCGTGAAAGGAGGATCATCTGCAGCATAAGCAAAGGCATGGACTCTTCGGGACGAATGGCTTGTTTCTGTGCTGTACAGTGTATGCAGGGGGTAAGAGAAAGAGAGAGAGTAAAGGGAGAAAGAGAGAGTAGAGGGAGAGAGAGAGAACACGAGAGAGACAGGCAGAGACAGACAGAGAAAGAGATAAAGTTAGAGGAACAGTATATCGAGAAAGAGAGGAGCGATAAGTAAATAGAGACAGAAGAAGATGTTTTGGAAATGCCTGTGAGCTGTTGGCAGCTGAACAATAGCCACTTGTTGCTGCTTCAATGGATTTGAGACGGAAAGTGGAGAAGGAGAGACAGATTAGAGGGAGAGAGACCGGGAGACAGAAACAGAGAGAGGGAGAATGACGACTTTGAGAGTGGCAGAGAGACAGGCAGATTGTAAGGGTAAGCATAATCGAGACAGATAAATTGTACGGGTGAGATGAAGAAAGGGACAGACAGGGGGAGAAACAGACAGACAGAGAGAGAGAAACAGGGGAGGCAGAGAAACAAGATAGACATAGAGTGAGAGACGGGGATGGATCAGAGAGTGTAGATTGAGGGAGACAGAGAGAGAGAGAGCGATGAGAGACAGAGATAGAAGTGTAGGTGCAGATATACTCGGACAGAAAGGGAGAGATAAAGGGAGTGGTGGGTAAGTGACGGAAAAGAGAGAGAACCAAAGGGAAAGAGTCAGAGGGAGAGAGAAAGGGACAGAGTTAGAGAGTATAGGGAGAGAGACAGAGGGAGGGACAGATAGAGAGAGGATTAGACGGGGATGGTCAGAGGGCGAGAGATAGGGAGAAAGAGAGACAGAGAGATGGGGCTGGGTCAGAGTTTGTAGTCGCACAGAGTGCAGTCGCACAGAGTAAAGTGGCAGAGGCAAAGAGGAAGAGTAAAGGGGAAGCTTGAAATTGAAGGTGAGATATAGAGAAAGGGAGAGAGTTCGTGATTGAGAGAGGTGGAGAGTAGACGTGGAGAGGGAGAGAGTTGGAGAGTAGGGGGAGAGAGTGAGGGGAAAGAGTGAAGAACGAATGATGGAGGCACAGTGGAGAGGCAGAGAGACACCGAGAGGGATTATGAGGATGTGGGGGGGTGATTGACAGAGAGAGAGGCGGACAGACTGTGAGAGTCTGAATAATACAGAGAGAGAGAGATGGTGGTGGTGAGGGAGAAAGAAAGAGACAGACAGATAAAGAAAGAGAGAGAAACAGGGGAGACAGAGAAGCGGAAGACAAAGAGTAATAGATGGGGATGAGACAAGGAGCGTACAGAGAGAGGCAGAGAGAGAGAGAGAGAGGAAGTGGGAGAGACATGGAGTCGAGCGTGAGAGCGTGCAGAGAGTGAGGAGAGTGTGACAGACAGAGAGAGAGGCCGAGAGAGAGAGGGGGGAGAGAGAGAGGGTCTGGAGAGCGAGTAGAGGGAGAGCACGAGTAGAGAGCGAGAAGAGTGAGACACAGAGATGGAGAGAGGGGTAGAGGGAGGGGGACAGGGAAAGTGGGAGGGACTCCCACCTACCGATCTGCTCCTCATATCACTCAACACAACCACCCAAACCTTCTCACAATATCCCTCAACTAAACTTACCACCTTCTCACCATATCCATCAACCCCACCGACCGAATTACTCCCCATATCACTCAACCCCACCTACACACATTCACACAATATCCATCAATCCCCACTTAAACACATTCTCCACATGTACCTCACAAACGGATAACCAACTTCTCCTCCATATCTCTCACTACCTCCGACCCACCTTCTACCAAGATCACTCAACCCCACATAACCACCATCTCACAATATCTCTCAATCATAACCTACCCGCCTTATTAACATTTCCCACAATCACACTTACCCAACTCCTCACCATATCGGTCGACCGCACCGACACACCTTCTGTCCATTTCACTCAACTACACCTACCCATCTTCATACAAAATCCCTCAACTCCAAACTACCCATCATCCCCCGTGTCCCTCAATCCCCACCTACCTATCTTACCCCCAAATACCTCAATCCCCACCTACCAACATTATGACCTTATTCCTCAATCCCACGGACACAACATCCCACCTTATCTCTCAATACCACGTAAACACCTCCCATATCCCTCAAACCAGAACTACACACCTTCTCCCCATAACACTCAACCCCAGCTACCCACATTCTCATAAGACCCCTCAATCCCGACCAACACACATTCCCACCATATCCTTCAATCCCAAACTAACCACCTTCTCCTCATATCCCTCACTCACACCTACCTATCTTCTCCCCATATTCCTCAATCCACACCTGCCATCTTCAGACCAGATTCCTCCGACACTCCTATCCACATCCCCAAAGACCACAATCCTCACCCACCCAACCTCTCGCCATATCCCTCAATCGCACCTACAAACCTACACACCTTCTCTCCACATGCCTCAACCCCACCCACCCAACCTCTCGCCATATCCCTCAATCGCACCTACCCACCTACACACCTTCTCTCCACATGCCTCAACCCCACCTACCCACCTTCTCACAATATCCCACAACCCCCACTTACCCACCATCCCTTCATTTCACTAAATCCCCACTGAAGCACCTTCTACACATATCCCTCAACCCCACCTACTCACATTCTCATCTCATCCGTCAATGCCCACATACCCACCTTCCCCACTTATCCCTCAATCCCCACCTACCGACCTTCACAACAATTCCTTCAATCCCCACCAACCCATATTAGCTCCTTATACCTCAATTCCACCTAATCAACTTCTCACCATATCCCTCAATCCACAACCACCCAACTTCTCACCATATCCCTCAATCGGGCCAACACACCTACCCATATCCCTCAATTCACATCTACACACCTTCTCCCAATAACACTCAAACCCACCTACCCGCATTCTCAAAACATCTCTCAATCACCACCTACACTTCTTCGCACCATATCCCTCAATCCCCACCGAACCGCTTTCTCTTCATGTCCCTCACTCATACTTACCCATCTTCTCCAAATATTCCTCAATCTGCACATATCCATCGACTCACCAAATGCCTAAACTCACCTACGCAGTTTTTCAACAAATCTCTCAACCCCACCTTCCAACCTTCGACCATATCCCTCATAACCACCTTCACGCCATATCATTCAATCCCCAACTACTCACGTTGTCCCAATCCCTCAAACCCATCTACCCAACTTCTCACCATGTCAGTCAATCCCATCTAACCACATCCCCATATACCTCAATCAACACATATGCACCTTAGCCTCCTATCCCTCAATCCCACCTCCGCAAACTTCTCAGCAATGCCCTCAATCCCCACCAAACTACCTTCCCTCCGTATCCCACAAATTCACCGACGCACCATCTCCACAGATCACTCAAACACACCCAACCACCTTCTCACTCTATCCAGTATTACCACTTACCCACCCTCTCACCATATCCGTCAACACCACCTACCCACATTATCTTCATATCCCTCAATCCCGACCGAGACACCTTTTCCCCGTATCACTCAACCCCAACTTCCCACATTAAAAAAAAAATTCTCTATCCACAACTACCTCCCATATCCCTCAATCACCTGAAGACATCTTTCCGCCATATCCCTCAATCCCCACTTCATCATGGGTGACTTTCATCTGCATATATACTGGCCAAACCAAATTAGCAATAATACTGTGGAGCATTTTTTCCTGGAGTGTGCAGGAGATGGTTTTTCAAACCAATATGTTGAGCAGCCAATTCGGGAACAGGCTATCCTAGATTGGGTATGGTGCATCGAGAAGCGCTTAATTCATTAAATTGTTCTGCAGGGTCCTTTAGAGGAGAGTGACCGGAACATGATATAATTCTTCATTAAGATAGAAAGTGAAGGAGTGCAATCCGAAACCAGGGTACTAAATCGAAGGTATGAGGAGTGAGTTGGCTGTGATAGATTTGAGACCTTCATTAAAAGGCATGACGGTGGATAGGCAATGTCTAACATTTGAGGAACGAATGCATGAATTGCAACAGTTATACGTTCCATACTGGCACTAAAAGACAAAAGGACAAAAGGCCCAACCATGGCTAACAGAAGAAGTTAAGGCTAGGATGCGATGCAAAGTGGAATCATAACATTTTGCCAGAAAATGCAGCAAGCCAGAGGATTGGGAACAGTTTAGAACGGAGAAAAAAATGGTCAAGAGATTGATTAAGAGGGAAAATAGAGAATGAGAGTGAACTAGCTGGGAACATAAAAGCGGACTGTAAAAACTTCGACAAACGGGAATATTGTATTGAGATAGACGATCAGCCATGATCATATTGAATGGTGGAGCAGGCTCGAAGGGCCGAATGGCTTACTCCTGCTCATCTTTTCTATGTTTCTATGACTCGGAGGCCGAGATTTCCACCTTCAGCAGGTGGTGTCAGATCGACCGTCCATTACACACCCTGTCACATTTTCACTTCCATTTACTTCGATACCATTGAAAGTAATTGACAGAATATTATGGGCTGATTGCATGCAATTTCCAAAAGGGCTCTCCCGGGGAGTGACGCTCCACCGCAAGCTCCACTGCCCGGATTGTGAGTCCGCTGAAGGCAGAATTAACCCCCGGTGATGAATGGGGGAGAACAAAACCAGGCACGGCCTCGGTTTCGCGCTCCCCACTTTGTTTGATTCGTTTCCATGTTCGGTCTGAGGCATTTTAACCATTTTAACATTTTTGTTCTTGAAATGTCTCTCATTTACTCCGCAGAAATTTTTGTCATCTCTCAATTCCTCAATATCCTGAAATAGATTCCAGGTCAGTGAAAGCATGAAATTCCCTCAAACTCCTGTTTGTCGCCTCCGTTCTGTCCTTTTCCCAGTTCCACTAAAACTGTTTCACTTTGTTTTCAGTCCACACTAGAGTTATACCTGAACCGTCACCCTGTCCTTTGTCCAGATACTGACCGATCCGCTGGGTGTTTCACCTCTTCCTTTCATTGTTTCAGATTCACAATAACTGCAGTTTGACCCATTTCCTTCCAGTTTGGTCTGTTTCTCTTCTGTTCCCTTCTCTGATTCTAAGATCTGATATCTTGTTAGTTTTGTGATGTTTAAATAATCCAAACTCATCCTATCCCCTCCCACTTACCCGATGTTCTTGTCCACTGAAATGCCTGTCGTATGTTGTCAACGAACTGACTCCGTCCACCCCTTCGTCAACTTCCTGTTCTAGTGTGTCCCGGTAGAATTTCTTAAACTGGATCAGTTGGTAACCGGCAGACTTTCTCCAGAACTCAGTGATCGCAGTGTTCGGTCTGTGAACAACAATGGAGAAAAATACACATTATCGACCTTCCATCCGCGCGGCTACATTTGCCCTTAAACGAAACGACTGACGCCTCCTGTGAGCCACGTTATCAAATACCTTCTGAAAAACCATATATGCCGCATGTGTTACAATACATTGACCTATATAGTCACGTCTCAACAAGGCTGTCTCAAATTTGTCAAATACAATGTCAAATGTCTACAGTTAATCCGTTCTCACCTTCTCCGAATTTGAAATGCTCACTAATTACGTGTCTGTTTCAAAGGGATGTGCTTTCATTCCCTGATCATTCTGTGTTTGTTTGAAAGGGGTCTGCTGTCAGTCCCGGATCTTTCTGTGTCTGTTTAAAAGGGCTGTGCTGTCAGTCTCGGATCACTCTGTGCCTGTTTGAAATGGGTGTGCTGTCAGTCCCGGATCATTCTGTGCCTGATTAAAATGGGTGTGCTGTGAGTCCCAGATCAGAGAATCAAGTTGTTGTGCAGAGCCTGAACCCATAGACGTCTCGATCACACTGGAGATCACAACCAACTGAGATGAACTGGGGCATAAAAAGGTTTCAATTAATGAAAAAAAATACTTCAAACAGGAAGTATTGACCCTACACAGAAATACGGAGATCAGAGGAGCCTGTAGCTAAGGCAAAACAGTTATGAAGGGAGATTTTAATTTTCATATAGACTGGGACACGGAGGCAATACATTTCTAGAATGCATCTTGGACAGTTTTCTGAAACAATGTCATGGAACTGAGAGGTTACACATGTCAGGAAAGAGAGAACAAGCTGAGGCTCTTTTCTCTCGAAAAGGGAAGACTGAGGAGTGACGTGATAGAGGTTTTTAAGATTAATGATGTGTTTGTTAGGGTAGATCTGGAGAAGATGTTTCCACTTTAAGGGGAGACCAGAACCACGGGTCATTATTATAAGATAGTCACTGATAAATCGAATTGAATCGAATAATGAATTCAGTGAAAACGTCTTTACCCAGAGACTGGTGAGAATGTGAAACTCGCTACCACAAAGGGTAGTTGAGAAGAATCGCACAGATGCATTTAAGGGGAATCTGGATAAACACATGAGAGAGAAAGAACATCAGAACATAAAAAATGGGAGCAGGAGGAGGCCATCCGGCCCCTCGATCCGGCTCCAGCATTCAATCAGATCTTGGCTGACCTTCGACCTCAACTCCACATTCCCGCCCGACCCACAAATCCCTTGATTCCCCTAAGCCCAAAAATCTATCAATTCCAGCCTTGAATATGCTCAACGACTGAGCATCCACAGACCTCTGGATGGAGAATTCCAAAGATTCACATCCATCTGAGTGAATATATTCCTCCTCATCTCAGTCTTACATGGCCCACCCCTTATCTGAAGACTATTTCCTCTTGTTCTAGACTCGACAGCCAGGGGAAACAATCTCTCCGGATCTATCCTGTCAAGCCCCCTCAGAATCTTATATTCTGTTTTATATGTTTCAATGAGATGGCAGAGGAATAGAAGGACATGTTGATGGTGTTGGAGGAAGATGGATAGGCGAGGGGTGTTTTATAGAATAAGCACCGGCATGGACCTTGTGGTGTGAATGGCCTGTTTCTGAGCTGTGCAGTCCACGGAATTCTGGAACCTTAGCCTACATTCGGCCCGTCATGTCTGTGCTAGCTTTTTGAAAGAACTGCCCAATTTAGTCCTACATCCCAGCGATTTCCTCATCACCCTGCAAATTATTCCTCTTCAATGACATGTCCAATTGCCTTTTGAAAGTTCATATGGAATGTGGTTTCACCGTTCTTTTAGGTATTGCACTCAATCTCATAATAAACCTCGGTGAAAAAATGTTTCTTCATTTCCCATCGAGATATGTTGCCAATTATTTTTTATCTCACAGAGGAGCGGTAGGGAGAGAGAGAGAGAGAGAGAGTAGAGGGCGTGAGAAAGACAGGGTAGAAGGAGACAGAGAGGGTACAGACAGAGAAAGTAGGAGAAAGAGGAGAGTAACTTGAGGAAGAGAGATAGAGCGAGAGTGGAAGGAGACAGAGAGAGTACAGAGAGAGCACGAGAGATAGAGATAGAGAGAGAGGAGAGTAGGGTGAGAAAGAGAGAAACAGAGAGAATAGAAGAAGACAGAGAGGGTAGAGGGGTAGAGAGGAAGAGAGGATGAGACAGAGACAAGAGGAAGATAAGGAGAACACAAAAAGAGAAATAGAGTCAAAGGGGAAGACAGTGAATGACCACGGAGAGAGTGAGAGAGAACGACAGAGGGACAGAGAGAGGGAGAGAAACATACAGAAAGAGAAACAGGGTAGAGACGGACGGAGAGAGGGAGAGACAGGGACAGAGCGAGTGATAGAGACTGGTCAGAGAGAGAGAGAGTCGAGTGTGTGTGTGTGTGTGAGAGAGAGAGAGAGAGAGAACAAGGATCACAGCATCACAGGGCGTTGGAATCACTGAGAATGGGGGAAGGCAGTGATCTCTGGAGAAGGCACAGGCTTCATCCCAGTCTCTGTTGGTAGATCTCACCCGGTGTGCGACTGACACCCACTCACAGAGAATGGGAGAGAGAAGAGGGAGCTTTACTCTGTATCTAAACTCTGTTGTTCCTGCCCTGAGAGTGTTTGATGGGATAGTGTAGAGGGAGCTTAACTCTCCATCTCACGCGTGCGGTACCTGCCTTGGGAGTGTTTAACGGGACACTCTGGAGGGGCTTTCACTCCATATCTAATCCGTGCTGTACCTGTCCTGCGAGTTTTTGATGGGACAGTGTCTTGGGGCCTTGACTCTGTATCTAACCTTTGCTGCACCTCCACTGGGAGTAGTTGATGGGACACTCTGGAAGGGTTTTCACTCCGTATCTAATCCGTGCTGTACCTGTGCTGGGCGTGTTTAATGGGACAGTGTAGAGAGGGAATTTCTCTGTATCTAAACTGTGCTGTGCCTGCCATGGGAGTGTTTGATGGGTCAGTGCAGAGGGTATTATACTCTGTATCTAACTCGAGCTGTACCTGCCCTGGGAGTGTTTGATGGGACAGTGGAGAGGGGATTATACTCCGTATCTAACTCGAGCTGTACCTGCCCTGGGAGTGTTTGATGGGACAGTGTGGTGGGGGATTTACTCTGTATCTAACCTGTGCTGTGCCTGCCAGGGGAGTGTTTGATGGGAGAATGTAGAGCGGGTTGCACTCTGTATCTAACCCGTGCTCTTTCTAACTTGTGAACAGTTCAGACTGAAGTGGTTGATATTCCTCATGCCTCACATTCCGAAGCATTAAACACTGTGACAGTGTTTTATTTTGCTCCGCCCTGTTATTATAAAACTCTCTCTGTTCACCTCAGAAGGTTCTGCCTCTCGCATGGATCCGTGTTCCACCGGCAGATGCCCCACGGGTCAGCGCTGAGTGTGGTTATTGTACCATGGGGTGTATCACTGCCAGTCCACATCATGTGCTCATAATGTGGACTGGCAGTGATACACCCAACGACTCCATCCCTCTCCCTGGCGAACGTCTGGTGCAGAAACAGACCATTCACAACCCTCGACTTCCGATTTGACCCTGAGCTGAAATTCCGACCACATATTCTATCCATCACCAAGTCCGCCTACTTCCATCTCTGTATCTCGACCGTCTCGCTCACGTCTCTTCTCACCTATTGCTGAAACCCTTGTCCGTGCCTTTGTTACCTCGAGACTGGACTATTCCAATGCTCTTCTGGCCAAACTCCCATCTTCCACCCTTCAGTAACATCAGCTCATCCAAAATTCAGCTGCCCGTATCCAAATTCGCACAAAGTCCTGTTCAATCATCACCCCCTGTGTTCGCATTGGCTCCCGGTCCGGCAACGCCTCGATTTTAAAATTCTCATCGTTGTGTTCAAATCCTTCCACGGCCACCGATCCGCCTATCTCTGTAATCTCCCCCAAGACTGCAACCCCATCCTCCCCCACTGAGGTTTCTGCACTCCTCCCATTCTGGCCTCTCGCGCATTCCCGAATTCCTGCACTGCACCATTGGTGGCTGTTACTTCAGCTGCCTGGTCCATAAGCTCTGGAATTTCCTGCCTCTGATTCACTCTCCTCCTTTGTGACGCTATTTAAATGCAGCTTCTCACGATATCCCTCAATCCACAACTGCCAACCTTCTCCCCATATCACTCAACCCCAGCTACTCGCATTCTCCCCATTACATTAATCCCCAACTGCGAACCTTCTCTCCCAATCGCTGAACCCGACCTACCCACCGTCTCAACATATCCCTCAATCCCTACCGACCCAGCTTCCCACCTTCCAACCATATCCCTCAATCCCCAACTAGCAACCTTCTCCCTACATTTCCTAATTCCAACCTACCCACTTTCTGCCCATATTCCTTAATCTCACCGATCCATCTTCTCCCCATATTGCTCACTCTCACCTACCAACCTTCTCCCCTTATCCCTCATTCCCACCTACACACCTTCTCAAGTGTTCAGAACATACTCCTTTCATTAAGGTGAGTTTGGAGACTGAGAATCACTCCCAGGAGTATTCCAGTTTCTGAAGGGGTACAAAGAGCTGATTTGTTCATGATACTCAAACTTTCATTCAAACTTTGAATCAACTCCCACACTCACCTGGTTGACTGAAATGCGCTCTGAAATATGGCCTCGGTATCAGACAGGCGCACCCAGCCCAGACGGGCCTGCAAAGTACTTCTCACTAACGTCTGTGAACTGGTGCCAAAGTTGGGAGATCTGCCCCACAGACTCGTCAAGCAGTAACCTGACATAATCATTATGAGCCGAGGCTCAGTCGGTAGCATCTCTCCTCAGAGTCAGAAGGTCGTGCGCTCGGACCCCACACACACCAGAGACTTGTGCATCTTAATCCAGGCCGACAATTTCCTGTGCCAGTACTGTGGGAGCGCTGCACGCTCAGAGGGTCAGTGCTGAGGGAATGATGCACTGTCAGTGGAGCAGTACTGAAGAAGCGCCGCAAGGTCGGTGGGTCAGTATTGAGGGAGTGTTGCACTTTCGGAAGGTCACTACTGAGAGAGCGCTGCAGTTTTGGAAGGTCAGTACTGAGGGAGGGCTGAACTCTTTGAAGTTTCGTCATTTGGATGAGATGTTAAACCGAGTGCGCTCATCTCAGTCTTAAATGGCCGACCCCTTATCTGGGGAATGGGGAATGCCTATTCCCCATTGGACGAGATTCGCCAGTCAGTGGTGTCACCATCTATCCTGTCAAGTCCCCTCAGAATACTATATGTTTCTATGAGATGAGAAAGAAATAGGATATGTTGATGGGGTTAGATGAAGAAGGGTGGTGGGTGGCTCGTGTGGAACATAAACCCCGCCATGTATCTATTGTGCCGAATGGCCCGTTTCTCAGCTGTACAGTCTAAGTATTTCTGGAATCTTAGCATACATTGGGCCCGTCTTTCCCTTGCTGGTTCTTTGAAAGAACTCCCCAATTTAGTCCTACACCCCAGATTTTGCCCCATAACCCTGCAAATTAGTCCTCTTCAATGATATGCCCACTTGCCTTTTGAAAGTGCCTGTGGAATGTGGTTCCACCGCTCTTTCAGGAAATGCATTCCAAATCATAACAAACCTCAGTGAAAAAAATGTGTCCAAATTTCCCCGAGATCTTTTGCCAATTATTTTATTATCACAGAGGAGAAATAGAGAGAGAGAATATTGGGCTGAAGAAAGAGAGAATGCAGAGATAGACAGAACGAGTATAAGTGAGAGAGAAAGCAGGAGAGAGAGAGAGAGAGAGAGATCGTGAAAATAAGGTGAGAAAGAGAGAGAGAGAGTAGAGAGGCAGAGGCAGAGGACAGGATGAGACAGGGTAAGAGAGAGAGAAGGTGAGCACAAGAAGAGAAACTGAGATAGAGGGGAAGACAGAGAACGATAAGGGGGATAAGGAGAGAGACCGACACTGGGCCAGAGAAATAAACAAAAGTCAGAGTGAGTGAAAAAAAACAGGGGAGACAAACAGAGAGAGTGAAAATTAGCTCAGTTGGTTTGAGCGTGATATTAATACCACAAAGGGCGCAGGTTTGATCCATGTAAGGGCCACGAACGTTTTTATATTGAGGCGCAGTATCTTCTCTTTATTTTAGACTGTGAGCGAATTTTAAATGCAAAGTTCGGAAGGAAATTCACTCAGAACAGAGCATCGGAGAAGCATTTTAATGTTGGTGCTGTCAGTCCTGGATCATTCCGTGCCTGTTTAAAATGAGTATGCTGTCAATCCAGGATCATCCTGTGTCTGTTTTAAAGGGGTGTGCTGTCAGTCCTGGATCATTCTGTGCCTGTTTAAAAGGGATGTGCTGTCAGTCCAGCATCATCCTGTGCCAGTTTTAAAGGGGTGTTCTGTCTGTCCTGGATCATAGACTCAAGTTACTGTTCAGAGAATGAAACCGTAGACGGCTCGATCACACTGGAGATCACAACCCACTGAGGGGAACTGGGGCATGAAAAGCTTTCAATTAATGAAACAAATACTTCAAACAGGAAGAATTGAGCCCCCACAGCAATACGGAGATCAGAGGAGCCTGTAGCTAAGGCAAAGCAGTCATAATCGGAGATTTGAATTTTCCCATTGTCTGCGTTATAGTGCATCTCGGACAGTTTACTGAAACAATATCATAGAACGGGGAGCATATAACTATCACGAAAGAGAGAACAAGCTTGAAAAGAAAAGACTGAGGAGTGACCTGATAGAAGTCTTTAAGTGTAATGACAGGTTTGATAGGGCAAACGGAGAGAAGATGATTTCACCAGCGAGTGAGAGCAGACCTCGGGGTTATAAATCGAAGCTGGTCACTGATAAATCCAATATTAATTCAGGAGAAACTTCTTTACCCAGGGAGTGGTGAGAGTGAGAAACTGGCTAACACAAGTGAGCTGAGGCGACGAGCAAAGATGCTGTTAAGATTAAGCGAGATAAACACACGAGGGAAAAAGGGAATAGAAGGATATGTTGATTGGGTTCGATGAAGAAGGATGAAAGGAGGATCATCTGCAGCATAAGCAACGGCATGGACTCTTTGGGACGAATGGCTTGTTTCAGTGCTCTACAGTGTATGTAGGGGGTAAGAGAAAGAGAGAGAGTAAAGGGAGAAAGAGAGAGTAGAGGGAGAGAGAGAGAACACGAGAGAGACAGGCAGAGACAGACAGAGAAAGAGATAGAGTTTGAGGAACAGAATATCGAGAAAGAGAGGAGGGATAAGTAAATAGAGACAGAAGAAGATGTTTTGGAAATGCCTGTGAGCTCTTGGCAGCTGAACAATAGCCACTTGTTGCTGCTTCAATGGATTTGCTCCAAGAAGAATTTCGACAAAAACAGCAATTTGTATCTTAACATCAATCGGACTGAGAGACTGGAACAGACATCGAAGGAATGGAGAATGAGCGAGAATGGGTGAAGACATTGATCTCTGGGAAAGGCCCAGCCTCCATCCCGGTCTCCTTTCGTTGATAACACCCGGTGTGGGATTGAGACCCACACACAGAGCATGGGAGAGTGCAGTGGGACTTTAACTCTGTATCTAACCTGTGTTGTAACTGCCCCGGGAGTGTTTGATGGCACAGTGTAAAGGGAGCTTTACTCTGTATCTCACCGTTGTTGGACCTGCCCTGGGACGGTTTGATGGAAAAGTGCAGAGGGAGATTGAATCTGTTACTAACCCCAACTTCACCTGCCCTTGGGGTGCTTGATGTGACATTGTAGATGGAGCTTTACTCAATATCTGACCCATTTTATACCTGTCCTGGGAACACTTTAAACTAAGGTGGTTGGCATTTCCCATGCCTCATTTTCCAAAGCATTAATTCCGTGACAGTGTCTCTGTTGGTGAGCCCTGTTATTACAAAAATCCTTCTGATCACACCGGAAGGTTCTGTCTCTCACTGGTGTTCGGTTACTTGAGCAGTTCCTTCACAGGTCAGTGCTGAATGTGGCAATTGGATCATGGTGGGGGGACGGGGGCATCATTCCCATGGCCCACTATTGTGCAGACACAGAGAAAGTAGATCATAGTCCAGACACTGAGAATGCAGATCAGAACAGATATTGAAAGAGGCGATCAGAGTCTAGACACTGAGAGAGGTGATCACAGTCCAAATACTGCGAGGGTATTACAGTCCAGACACTGAGAGAGATCAAAGTCCCGACACTGAGAGAGTGGATCACAGTCCAGCCATGAGAGAGGAGATCACAGTACAGACACTGAGAATATCAGGAGCAATTTTTTTAAAAAAATGCACTCAAGGGTTATAATCTCTGGATTATTACCTGAGCCAGGTGCAAATAGTCGGAGGGATAAGCAGATTTGGGAGGAGAACACATGGATGAAGGAGTGGTTCCATTTCGTGGGACACATTCACCTGTACGAGGACAGGATGGAACTGTACTGTTGGGAGCGGCACCACCTGACCCGGGCGGGGGCCAGGATCCCAGCGCCAAGGATAACTCGGGCTTTAAACGAGTAAATGGGGGTTAGGGCTCAGTTGGAAAGTAATAGAAATAACAATTCTAGAAAAAAAGGGAAGAGACTATCGTCAGAAATTATGCTTTAGGCACTGCAGGTAAAGGAAAAATTGAAATATGTAAAGTAATTAAATCGGGAGGGAGAAACAAGGAAAGTGCGAGAAATAAAATATTACAATATGGGTTCGGGTGTGTGGCCCAAATAAGCGTTCATTATAGAAACGCTTGGAGTATAAGCAACAAATTGAATGAAATGCGGGCACAAATTCAACCGACAGGGTACGAAATGGTCGCCATTGCTGAGGCATGGCTGCACAACAGTCAGGAATGGGAACTGAATATACCAGGTTTTAATGTCTAGAGGAAGGATAGGAGAACTGGTAGAGGGGGAGGAGTATCCTGAGTGATTAAGTATGAATTTACTTCATTGATAAGAGAGGATGTAACGAGAGGTAAGCAGGCAGTGGAGCTTTATTGGATGAATTAGGAAATAGAAAAGGAATTAAGACCAAAGTGGGAGTTGTGTATGGACCCTCCTGTAGCAGCTGTGAAGCGGCAGAATGTATAAATGCGGAGATTAGACAAGCAGTGTGTTTGCAAAGGGGACAGATTTTAACTTTCTTATTGATTGGGATAAACAGACGAGCTCATGTCAGAAAGGTAACGAATTTCTTGAGTCGGTTCAGGAAAGATTTCTGCAACAATATATCCGAGGACCAACAAGGGGGCGGGCCATACTGGAATTATCAATGAGTAATGGGGCAGATTAGTTAATAGCCTAAAGGTGCATGAACATTTATCTAAATTGGAAAACTGCACATGTCACTCCACTGTTTAAGAAAGGTGACAGAAGGAAACCAGGGAATTATGGACCAGTTCGCCAAACATCTGTTTCGAGAAATTACTCGAGTATCTAATTAAGGATAGTGACTGAACACCTTGAACATTTTCAGCTGATCGAAAGAGCCAGCATGGATTTTGTTTTGAAGAGGTGACTAAAGTAGTGGACAGGGGAATGCCTATGGAGTTAGTTTCAATGGACTTCCAAAAGTCATTCGATCAAATGCCTCAGAAGAGACTGTTGGCTAAAGTTGAAGCTGGTCGAATTGAGGTGAAATGATTGACCTGGATAGGAAATTGGCAGAGCGGCAGGAGACATTGGGACAGAAATCGCAACGAGCGGCGAGGCAACGCTCAGTGCAGCTGCTGCGAATTAAATTAACAAAACTACTGACTGTAGGCTCTGTGGCGATCAATTGCTAGAATTCGAACTTCACAAAAATTGTGCACGATCAACCCAGCCTCTGAGCAGCGTGATTTGCTGCGCAGCTGGAATGGTGTGTGAGGAGAAGACACGCCCACAAAATCGGTAAGGACGAGCAGTCCCGCCAACAGAATCAGGCTGCATTGCTGAAACAATCAAGCAGACTTCATTCCTTCAAAGTTAGCATTCTGTGTGGCATTGTAAATTTTAAAGGAATCAAAAAACAAAGAAATAATCGAATTAAATTAAAGAGACAGAAGGGAAAAGTTTTAAAAAATAATATTGTAGTTTTAATTGTTATTCAATAACCAAAAACTAATAAAATAAAGAGTAACATGAGAGTCCACGTTTTTAAAAGTTAATCTTCACTTGTTTCGCAGTCATTAAAACTTACCGAGCTGTTAAAACTCAGTTTGGACATTGTATTTACCAGAATGATACCTGGACATCAAGGGTTAGACAATGAAGTGAGATTACACAAACTAGGTTTGCATTCTCTGGAATTTAGAAGATTAAGGGGAGATTTGTTCGAAGTTTTCAAGACATTAAGGGGAACTGATAGGGTAGATAGAGATAAACTATGTCCGCTGGTTGGGGAGTCCAGCACTCGTGGTCTCAGCCTGAAAATTAGAGCCAGAACTTTCAGGAGTGAAGTTATGAAACACTTCTACACGCAAAGGGTGGGAGATGTTTGGAACTCTCTTCTGCAAACGGAAGTCGATGTTCGCTCAGTTGTTAATTTTAAATCTGAGGTTGTTAGATTTTTGTTAACTCTGTTAATATTGTGTTTAAGGCGGGCGAATGACGTTCAGTCAGACATCCGCCATGATGCCAATGAATGGCGTAACAGGTTCGCGGGATCAAATGACCGACTCCTGTTCCGACGTACCTGGTCAATGTCATCACCCACCACAATCTTCAACAGTCGGCGCTGCTGACCAGCAGTGACAGAGCAATGAGAGACAGAGAAAGCGGCAAGAGAAAGAGAGACATTAGCAAAACGGTTGATAAATGGGGAGAGGGAGGGAGAGAAAAAATGACGACATCGACATATAGTTCGGGAGAGTGAACGAGAGATACAGACAGGTGACAAAGAGAGATAGAAACAGAGAGCAGAGAGCAAGAGATAGAGAGAAATAGGAGAGCCCGAAAGAGAGACAGACAGAGAGGTAGCGACGAGGATAGAGGGAGAGACGAGGACAAAGGGAGAGATAGCTGAGGGAAAGAGAGAGAGAGACGCAGAGGGAGACGGAGAGAGAGAGAGAGACGAATGGCGGGGGGAGAGCGATGGAGAGGGAGACAGAGAGATAGTGATAGAAAGGCAGAGAATCAGCAGAGAGAGAGAGAGACATAGAGAGAGAGACAGAATTATAGAGACAGAGAGATGGTGGGGGAGAAAGAATGAAAGATACAGACAGAGGGAGAAACGGTCAGAGAGAGAGGGCGGAGGGAGGAAGAAAGAGAGGGAGAGACGGAGATGGATCAATGAGTGTAAATGGAGGGAGACAGAGAGAGAGAGAGAGTAGAGACAGAGAGAGGACGGTGCTTGTAGAGAGACGGGGAATGAAAGAAAGTGGAGGCTGAGTGACTGGGAAAGAGAGAACCTGAGGGAAAGAGTCAGAGGGATGGGGATGGGATAGAGGGTGCAGTGGCAGAAAGTGTAGTGGCACAGACTGTAGTGCACAGAGTGTAGTGGCACAGAGTGTCGTGGCAGAGACAAAGAGAACGAGTAAAAGAGAAGCTTGAAATTGAAGTTGAGATATATAGAAAGGGAGAGAGTTAGTGACTGAGAGAGGTGGAGACTAGAGGTGGAGAGGGAGAGAGATGGAGAGTAGAGGCAGAGAGTGGGGGGAGAGTGAATAACGAAAGAGGATGACACAGTGCAGAGGCAGAGAGACACCGAGAGAGACAATGAGGAGGTGGCGGAGTCACAGAGAGACAGGCAGACAGACTGTGAGAATCTGAATAAGACAGACATAGAGATAGTGGGGGCGAGGGAGAAAGAAAGAGACAGGCAGATGGAGAAACAGACAGGAAGAGAAAGAAAAAGTGGAGACAGAGAAACGGAAGAGAAATAGTGAGAGATGGGGATGAGTCAGAGACAGAGAGAGTGAGTGAGAGAGACAGAGAGAGAGAGAGAGGAATGGGGAGAGACATGGAGTAGAGGGTGAGAGCGAGTACAGAGCGAGGAGAGTGCGACATACAGAGAGAGAGAGGCCGTGAGAGAGAGAGGGAGAGAGGAAGGGGTGAGATAGCGAGCAGAGGGAGAGTACGAGCAGAGAGCGAGGAGGGTGAGACACAGAGAGAGAGTGAGGTGTCTAGGGAGAGGGACAGGGAAAGAGAGAGAGACTCCCACCGACCGATCTTCTCCCCATTTCACTCAACACAACCACCCAAACCTTCTCACAATATTCCTCAACAAAACGTATCACCTTCTCACCATATCCATCAACCCCACCTACCGAATTTCTGCCCACATCACTCAACCCGACCAACACACATTCACACAATATCCATCAATACCCACCAACTCACATTCTCCACATTTCCCTCAAACTCCACCTAATCACCTTCTCCACATACACCTGACACACGGCTACCCAAATTCTCTCCATATCCCGCATTCTTTCCTACATCCTTCTCCCAAGATCACTCTAAACCACCTAACCAGTTTCTCACAATATCTCTCAATCATAACCTACCCCCTTTATTCATATTTCCCACAATCACACTTAACCATCTCCTCACCATATCCGTCCACCACACCGACCACTTTCTCCCCATATTTCTCAATCCCCACCTACACACCTTCTCCACATATCACTCAACCACACCGACCCACCGTCATACAAAATCTCACAATTCCCAACGACCAATCTTCCCCCCATATCCCTCATTTCCCACCGACCTATCTTACTCCCATATCCCTAAATCCCAACCTACCCACATTCTCTCCTTATTCCTCAATCCCACCTACACACCTTCACACCCTATCCCTCAAACCCCAGATACCCAAATACTCACCATATCCCTCAGGACAACCTAACCAACTCCCAATAACACTCAAATCACAGCTACACAACTCTCCCCGTAACACTCAACCGCAACTGCCCACATTCTCACAACATCACTCAATCCCCACCAACACACCATCCCAACATATCCCTCAATCCCATCTACACAACTTCTCACCATGTCATTCAATCCCAACTAACCACATTCCGAGATGCCTCAATCAACATCCATGCACCTTAACCCCATAACCCTCAATCCCACCAATCCAACTTCTCAGCTGAGTCCTCAATCCCCACCTAACCACGTTCCTTCCGTATCCCACAAACGCACCATCTCAGCAGATCACTCAAACACACCCAACCACCTTCTCACCATATCCATTAATTACCACTTAACCACCTTCTCACCATATCCGTCAATCGCACCGACAAACATTCTACCCATATCCCTCAATCCCCACCGACACATCTTCTCCCCATATCACTGAATCCCACCGACCCGCATTCACAAAAATCCCTCAATCCACAACTACCTCTCTTATCCATGAACACCCCATTGACGTATTTCCGCCATATCCTTCAATTCCCACTTCATCATGGGTGACTTTAATTTAAAGATATACTGGCCAAACCAAATTAGCAATATTACTTTGGAGCATTAAATTATGGAGTGTGTACGAGATGATATTTTAGACCAGTATGTTGACGAGCTAATTTGGGAACAGGCTATCCAAGATTGGGTGTTGTGCATTGAGAAGCGATTAATTAATAACCTTGTCGTGCGGGATGCTTACGGGAAGAGTGACCGTAACATGATAAAATTATTCATTAAGATCGAAAGTGAAGTCGTGCAATCCGAAACTAGGGTACTAAATCTAAACAAAGGAAACTAGGAAGTTATGAGGAGTGAGTTGGCTATGATAGATTGGGAACCTTCATTAAAAGGTATGACGGTGAATAGGCAATGGCTGACATTTAAAGAACGAATGCATGAATTGCAACAGTTATACATTCCAATCTGGCACAAAAAGACAAAAGGAAACGAGGTCCAAACACGGCAAACAAAAGAAATTATGGATAGGATGAAACCCAAAGAGGAGTCATAAAAATTTGCAAGAAAATGTAGCAAGCCTGAGGATTGGGAGCTGTTTAGAATTGAGCAAAAACGAGCCAAGAGATTGATTAAGAGGGAAAAAATAGAGTATGAGTGTGAACTTGGAAGGAACATAAAAGCGGGTTGTAAGAACTTCACAAGAGGGAACATGATATTGAGATAGAGGATCAGCCATGATCATATTGAATGGTGGAGCAGGCTCGAAGGGCCGAATGGCCTACTCCTGCTCCGATTATCTATGATTCGGTGACTCGGTTGCCTCGATTTCCACCTTCAGCAGGTGGTGTCAGATCGACCGTCCATTGCACACCCTGCCACATTTTCACTTCGATTCCATTAAAAATAATTGACAGAATATTATGGGCTGATTGCCTGCAATTTCCTAAAGTGCTCTCCCGGGGAGTGACGCTCCACCGCAAGTTCCACTGCCGGATTGTGAGTCCGCTGAAGGTCGAATAAACCCCCGGTGTTTCATGGGGGAGAACAAAACCCTGCACGGCCTCGGTTTCGCGCTCTCCACAGTTTGTTTGATTAGTTTCCCTGTTCGGGTCTTACACATTTTGACCATTTTAAAATTTTTGTTCTTGAAATGTCTTTCATTTACTCCGCAGATATTTTTGTCATCTCTCAATTTCTTAATATCCTGAAGTAGATTCCAGGTCAGTCAACTCATGAAATTCCATCTAACTCCCGTTTGTCGCCTCCGTTCTGTCCTTTTCCCAATTCCACTAAAACTGTTACACTTTGTTTTCAGTCCACACTCGAGTTAAACCTGAACCGTTACCCTGTCCTTTGTCCAGACACTGACCGATCCGCTGGGTATTGTCACCTCTTCCTTTCATTGTTTCAGATTCACAATAATTGCAGTTTGAAACATTTCTTTCCAGTTTGGTCTGCTTCTCTTCTGTTACCTTCTCTGATCCTAAGATCTGATACCCTGTTAGTTTTGTGATGTTTAAATAATCCAAACTCATCCTGTTCCCCTCCCACTTACCTGATGTTCTTGTCCACTGAAATGCCTCTCGTATGTTGACAACAAGCTGACTCCGTCCACCACTTCTTCAACTTCCTGTTCCAATCTGTCCCGGTAGAATTTCGTGAACTGGACCAGTTGGTTACCGTCAGACTTGATCAAGAACTCAGTGATCGCGGTGTTCGGTCTGTGAACAACAATGGAGAAAACTAAACACATTATCGACCTTCCATCCAGGCGGCTGCAATTCCTCTGACACCAAACGGCTGAAGCCTCCTGTGAGCCACGTTATCAAATAACTTCTGAAAACCCATATATGCCGCATGTGTCAAAATCCATTGACCGATATAGTCACGTCTCAACAAAAGCTGAGTCAAATTTGTCAAATACAATGTCAAATGTCTACAGTTAATCCGTTCTCACCTTCCCCGAATCTGAAATGCGAACGAATTACGTGTCTTTTTAAAAGGGGTGTGCTGTCAGTCCCGGATCATTAAGTGTCTGTTTAAAAGGGGTGTACTGTCAGTCCCGGATCATTCTGTGTCTGTTTGAAAGGCGTGTGCTGTCAGTCCCGGATCAGAGAATCAAGTTGCTGTTCAGAGCTGAACCCAGAGACGGCTCGATCACACTGGAGATCACAACCAACTGAAACGAACTGGGGCATGAAAAGCTTTCAATTAATGAAAAATTTCTTCAAACAGGAAGTATTGACCGGACACATAAATACGGAGATCAGAGGAGCATGTTGCTAAGGCAAAGCAGTTATGATGGGAGATTTCAATTTTCACATGGACTGAGACACAAAGGCAATACATTTCTAGAATGCATCCAGGAAAGTTTTCTGAAACAATATCATAGAACTGAGAGGTTACACATATCAGGAAAGAGAGAAAAAGCTGGGCCTCTTTTCTCTGGAAAAGAGAAGACTGAGGAGTTACGTGATAGAGGTTTTAAGATTAATGATCTGTTTGATAGTTTAGACCTGGAGAAGATGTTTCCACTTGAAGGGGAGACCAGAACCAAGGGCCATTATTATAAGTTAATCACTAATAAATCGAATTGAATCGAATAATGAATTCAGTAAAAACTTCTTAACCCAGTGACTGGTGAGAATGTAAAACTCGCTTCCACGAAGTGCAGTTGAGAAGGATCGCAAAGATGCGTTTAAGGGGAATCTGGATAAACAAATGAGAGAGAAAGAACATAAGAACATAAAAAGTGGGAGCAGGTGTACGCCATCCAGCCCCTCGATCCTGCTCCACCATTCAATCAGATCATGCTTGATCTTCTACCTCAACTCCAATTTCCCGCCCGATCCCCAAATCCCTTGAATCCCCTGGAGCCCAAAATTCTATCAATTCCAGCCTTGAATATATTCAATGACTCAGAATCCTCTGTCCTCTGGGTAGAGAATTCCAATGATTCACATCCCTCTGAGTGAATAAATTCCTCCTCATCTCAGTCTGACATGGCCGACCCCTAATCTGAAGTCTATTTCCCCTTGTTCTCGACTCGACAGCCAAGGGAAACAATCTCTCCGGATCTATCCTGTCAAGCCCCCTCAGAATCTTATGTTCTATTTTCGATTTTTCAATGAGATGGCAGAGGAACAGATGGACATATTGATGGGGTTAGATGGAGAAGGATAGGCCTGGGGTCGTTGAGAACTTCAGCACCGGCATGGACCTATTGGGCTGTATGGCCTGTTTCTGAGCTGTGCAGTCCACTTAATTCTGGAATCTTAGCCTACATTCGGCCCGTCGTGCCTGTGCTAGCTTTTTGAAAGAACTGCCCAATTTAGTCCTATACCCCAGCGATTTCCCCATCACCCTGCAAATTATTCCTCTTCAATGACATGTTCAATTGCCTTTTGAAAGTGCCCATGGAATGTGGTTCCACCGCTCTTTTAGGTATTGCATTCCATATCATATCTAATCACGCTGAAAAAATGTTTCTTCATTTCCCATCGAGATATATTGCCAATTAATTTTATCTCACAGAGGCGCGGGAGAGAGAGAGAGAGAGAGAGAGAGTAGATTGCGTGAGAAAGACAGAGTAGAAGGAGACAGAGAGGGTACAGACAGAGAGAGTGGGAGATACAGGAGAGTAAGGTGTGGAAGAGAGATCGAGAGAGAGAGAGTAGAAGGAGACAGAGACAGTACAGACAGAGAGTGTACGAGAGACAGAGATAGAGAGAGGAGAGTGGGGTGAGAAAGAGAGAAAAAGAGAGAATAGAAGAAGACAGAGAGGGTAGAGGGATAGAGGGGAAGAGAGGATGAGTCAGAGACAAGAAGAAGATCAGGAGAACATAAGCAGATAAAAGAGACAATGGGGAAGGCAGAGAACGACCACAGGAGAGTGAGAGAGACCGATAGAGGGACAGAGAGAGGGTGAGAAACAGACAGAGAGTGAAACAGGGGAGAGACGGACGGAGAGTGTGAGAGACAAGGACAGAGCGAGTGACAGAGACTGGTCAGGGAGAGAGAGAGCAGAGAGAGAGAGATCGAGAGAGAGAGAGAAACAATCAGGATCACAGCATCACAGGGCGTTGGAATCACCGAAAATGGGGGAAGACAATGATCTGTGGGGAAGGCCCAGGCTTCATCCCAGTCTCTGTTGGTAGATCTCACCCAGTGTGCGTCTCACACCCACACACAGAGAATGGGAGAGTGCAGAGGGAGCTTTACTCTGTATCCAAACTCTGTTATTCATGCCCTGAGAGTGTTTGAAGGGATAGTGTGGATGGAGCGTAAATCTCTGTCCAACTTGTGCTCTACCTGCCCTGGGAGTATTTGACGGGACACTCTGGAGGGGTTTTCACTCCTTATCTAATCCGTTCTGTACCTGTCTTGTGAGTTTTTGATGGGACAGTTTCGAGGGGGAGTTAATCTGTATCGAACCGGTGCTGCACCTATCCTGGAAGTAGTTGACGGGACACTCTGGAGGGGTTTTCACTCTGTATCTAACCCGTGCTGTACATGCCCTGGGAGTGTTTGATCGGACAGTGTAGAGGGAGTTTTACTCTGTATCTAACTCGTGCTGGACCTGCCCTGGGAGTGTTTGATGGGACATTGTAGTGGGGGTTTTACTCTGTATCTAACCTATGCTGTACCTGCCAGAAGGGTGTTTGATGGGACAGTGTAGAGGGAGCTTAACTCTGTATCTAAGCCGTGCTGTTTCCAACGTTTGAACAGTTTAGACTGAGGTGGTTGATATTCCTCATGCCTCACATTCCTAAGCATTAAACACCGTGACAGTGTTTTATTTTGCTCCGCCCTGTTATTGTAAAACTCTCTCTGATCACCTCAGAATGTTCTGCCTCCCGCATGGATCCGTGTTCCACCGGCAGATGCCCCACAGGTCAGTGCTGTGTCTGGTTATTGTACCATGGGGTTTATCACTGCCAGTCCACGTCCTGTCCTCCCGAAACAGGCCGAACCCACCGACTCCATCCCTCTCCCTGATGCTGAAACAGACCATTCACAATCCTTGACGTCCGATTTGACCCTGAGCTGAGATTCCGACCACATATTCTCTCCATCACCAAGTCAGCTGACTTCCATCTCTGTAATCCGCCCGTCTCCGCTCCTGCCTCTTCTCATCTATTGCTGAAACCCTTATCCGTGCCTTCGTTACTTCGAGACTGGACTATTCCAATGCTCTTCTGCCAACCTCCATCATCCACCCTTCATTAACTTCAGCTCATCCAAAACTCAGCTGCCCGTATCCTAATTCGCACAAAGTTTGGTTCAATCATCACCCCCTGTGTTCGCATTGGCTCACGGTCCGGCAACGCCTCGATTTGAAAATTCTCATCGTTGTGTTCAAAACCTTCCACGGCCATCGCTCCCCCTATCTCTGTGACCTCCAACAAGACTACAACCCCATCGTCCCCCACTGAGGTCTCGGCGCTCCTCCCATTCTGGTCCACCGCGCATCCCCGATTTCCTGCACTGCACCATTGGCAGCCGTGTCTTCAGCTGCCTGGTCCCTTAGCTCTGGAATTTCCTTCCTCTGATTCACTCTCCTCCTTTATGACGCTACTTAAAATTCACCTTCTCACGATATTCCTCAATCCACAACTGCCCACCTTCTCCTCATATCACTAAACACCACCGACCTGCCTTCTCCTCATATCCCTTAATCGCCAACTGCAAACCTTCTCTCCCAATCGCTAAACACGACCTACCCACCGTCTCAAAATAACCCTCAATCCCACCATCCAACCATATCCCTCAATCCCCAACTAGCAACCTTATCCCCATATCACTAATTCCAACCTACCCACTTTCTACCCATTTTCCTTAATCTCACCGATCCATCGTCTGCCCATATTCCTCCCTCTCACGTACCAACCTTCTCCCCTTATCCCTCAGTCCCACCTACCCACCTTCTCAAGAGTTCAGAATGTACTCCCCGAATTAAGGTGAGTTTGGAGACTCAGAATCACTCCCAGGAGTATTCCAGTTTCTGAATGGGTAAAAAGAGCTATTTTGTTCCTGATACTCAAACTTTCCCTCAAACTCTGAATCAGCTCCCACACTAACCTGGTTGACGTAACTGCCCTCTGAAATATGGCCTCGGTCTCAGACAGGTGCACCGAGCCCAGACGGGCCTGCAAAGTCCTTCTCACTCACGACTGAGAACTGGTGCCAAAGTTGGGAGATCTGTCCAACAGACTCGTCAAGCAATAACCTGACATAGTCATTATGAGCCGAGGCTCAGTAGGCAGCATCTGGCCTCATAGTAAGAAGGCCCTGCGCTCGGGCCCAACACACACCAGAGACTTAGTTATAGTCCAGCAATTTTATTTTAAATTCACAAGCTTTCGGAGGCTTCCTCCTTCGTCAGGTGAACGAAGTTCACATCGTTCACCTGACGAAGGAGGAAGCCTCCGAAAGCTTGTGAATTTAAAATAAAATTGCTGGACTATAACTTGGTGTTGTAAAATTGTTTACAATTGTCAACCCCAGTCCATCACCGGCATCTCCACACCAGAGACTTAAGCATCTTAATCCAGGTCGACAATTTCCTATGCCAGTACTGTGGGAGCGCCGCACGCTCAGAGGGTCAGTACTGAGGGAATGCTGCACTGTCAGAGGAGCAATACTGAGGAAGCGCCGCACGGTCGGAGAATCAGTAATGAGGGAGTGTTGCACTTTCGGAGGGTCAGTAAAGTGGGAGTGCTGCACTGTCGGAGGGTCAGTACTGAGGGAGTGCTGCACTTTCGGAAGGTCAGTAATGAGGGAGTGTTGCACTGTCGGAAGGTCAGTCCTGAGAGAGCGCTGCAGTGTTGGAAGGTCAGTACCGAGGGAGGGCTGTACTCTTTGAAGTTTCGTCATTTGGATGAGATGTTAAACCGAGTGCGCTCATCTCAGTCTTAAATGGCCGACCCCTTATCTGGGGAATGGGGAATGAATATTCCCCAATGTTCTAGATTCGCCAGTCAGTGGAGTCACCATCTATCCTGTCAAGTCCCCTCAGAATACTATATGTTTCTATGAGATGAGAAAGGAATAGGATATGTTGATGGGGTGAGATGAAGAAGGGTGGTGGGAGGCTCGAGTGGAACATAAACCCCGGCATGTATCTATTGTGCCGAATGGCCTGTTTCTCAGCTGTACAGTCTAAGTATTTCTGGAAACTTAGCATATATTGGGCCCGTCATGCCTGTGCTGGTTCTTTGAAAGAACTCCCCAATTTAGTCCAACACACCAGATTTTGCCCCATAACCCTGCAAACTAGTCCTCTTCAATGATATGCCCACTTGCCTTCAAAAAGAGCCTGTGGAATGTGGTTCCACCGCTCTTTCAGGAAATGCATTCCAAATCATAATGAACCTCAGTGAAAAAATGTTTTCAAATTTACCCGAGATCTTTGGCCAATTATTTTGTTATCACAGAGAGGAGAGCTGAAGAAAGAATATAGAGCTGAAGAAAGAGGGAGAGTGTATAGAGAGACAGAACGAGTATAGTCAGAGAGAGAGCAGGAGAGAGAGAGACACATCTGTAGATTAAGGTGAGAAGGAGAGACAGAGTGAGAGGGGATGAGACAGGGTAAGAGAGAGAGAAGGTGAGCACAATAAGAGAAACAGAGACAGCGGGGAAGACAGAGAAAGATAAGGGGGAGAAGGAGAGAGACCGACACAGGGCCAGAGAGAGAAAAAAATAAATCAGAGAGAGAAAAAAATACAGGGAAGACAAACAGAGAGAGTGACGATTAGCTCAGGTGGTGAGCGCGTGATATTAATGCCACAATGGGCTCAGGTTTGATCCCTGTAAGGACCATGAACGTTCTTTTTATGAAGAGCGCAGTTTCCACTCTTAATTTTAGACTGCGAGCGAATTATAAATGCAAAGTTTGGAAGGAAATTCACTCAGAACAGAACATCGGAGAAGCATTTTCATGTTGGTGCTGTCAGTCCCGTATTATTCTGTGTCCGTTTAAAAGGGGTGAGCTGTCAGTCCAGGATCATCCTGTGTCTGTTTTGAAGGGGTGTGCTGTCACTCCCGGATCATTCTGCGTCTGTTTTAAAGGGATGTGCTGTCAGTCCCGCATCATTATGTGACTGTTTATGAGGGGTGTGCTGTCAGTCCAGGATCATCCGGTGTCTGTTTTAAAGGGGTGTGCTGTCTGTCCTGGATCACAGACTCAAGTTACTGTTCAGAGCCTGAAACCGTCGACGGCTCGATCATACTGGAGATCACAACCCACTGAGCGGAACTGGAGCATGAAAAGCTTTCAATTAATGAAACAAATACTTCAAACAGGAAGAATTGAGCCCCCACAGAAATACGGAGATCAGAGGAGCCTGTCGCTAAGGCAAAGCAGTTATGAACGGAGATTTCAATTTTCCCATTGTCTGCGTTATAGTGCATTTCGGACAGTTTACTGAAACAATATCATAGAACGGGGAGGATATAACTATCACGAAACGGAGAACAAGCTTGAAAAGAAAAGACTGAGGAGTGACGTGATAGAAATCTTTAAGTTTAATGACAGGTTCGAAAGGGTCGACGGAGAGAAAATGATGTCATCCGCGAGTGAGAGCAGACCAAGGGGTTACAAATTGAAGCTGATCACTGATAAATCCAATATTAATTCAGGAGAAACTCCTTTACCCAGGGAGTGGTGAGAGTGAGCAACTCGCGACTACAAGTGAGTTGAGGCGACGAGCAAAGATGCTGCTAAGATTAAGCGAGATAAACACACGAGGGAAAAGGGAATAGAAGGATATGTTGATTGGGTTCGATGAAGAAGGATGAAAGGAGGATCATCTGCAGCATAAGCAACGGCATGGACTCGTTGGGACGAATGGCTTGTTTCTGTGCTGTACAGTGTATGTAGGGGGTAAGAGAAAGAGGGAGAGTGAAGGGAGAAAGAGAGAGTAGAGGGAGAGAGAGAGAACACGAGAGAGACAGGCAGAGACAGACAGAGAAAGAGATGGAGTTTGAGGAACAGAATATCGAGAACGAGAGGAGGGATAAGTAAATAGAGACAGAAGAAGATGTTTTGGAAATGCCTGTGAGCTGTTGACAGCTGAACAATAGCCACTTGTTGCTGCTTCAATGGATTTGTTCCAGGAAGAATTTCGACAAAAACAGCAATTTGTATCTTAACATCAATCGGACTGAGAGAGTGGAGCAGACAGAGAAGGAAGGGAGAATGACCGAGAATGGGGGAACGCATTGATCTCTGGGAAAGTCCCAGGCTCCATCCCGTTCTCCGTTCGAAGATATCACCCGGTGTGGGATTGAGACCCACACACAGAGTATGGGAGAGTGCAGAGGGACTTTTACTCTGTATCTAACCTGTGTTGTAACTGCCCCTGGAGTGTTTGATGGGACAGTGTAAAGGGAGCTTTACTCTGTATCTGACCGTTGTTGGACCTGCCCTGGGACGGTTTGATGGAAGAGAGCATTAAATTATAGAGTGTGTACGAGATGATAATTTAGACCAGTATGTTGAGGAGCTAATTTGGGAACAGGCTATCCAAGATTGGGTGTTGTGCATTGAGAAGCGGTTAATTAATAACCTTGTTGTGCTGGGTGCTTTCGAGAAGAGTGACCGCAACATGATAAAATTATTCATTCAGATACAAAGTGAAGTCGTGCAATCCGAAACTAGGGTACTAAATCTCAACAAAGGAAACTAGGAAGTTATGAGGAGTGAGTTGGCTATGATAGATTGGGAACCTTCATTAAAGGGTATGACGGTGAATAGGCAATGGCTGACATTTAAAGAACGAATGCATGAATTGCAACAGTTATACATTCCAATCTGGCACAAAAAGACAAAAGGAAACGAGGTCCAAACACGGCAAACAAAAGAAATTATGGATAGGATGAGACCCAAAGAGGAGTCATATAAATTTGCCAGAAAATGTAGCAAGCCTGAGGATTGGGAGCTGTTTAGAATTGAGCAAAAACGAGCCAAGAGATTGATTAAGAGGGAAAAATAGAGTATGAGTGTGAACTTGCAAGGAACATTAAAGCGGGTTGTCAGAACTTCACAAGACGGAATATGATATTGAGATAGAGGATCATCCATGATCATATTGAATGGTGGAGCAGGCTCGAAAAGCCGAATGGCCTACTCCTGCTCCGATTATCTATGATTCGATGACTCGGTTGCCGAGATTTCCACCTTCAGCAGGTGGTGTCAGATCGACCGTCCATTATACACCCTGCCACATTTTCACTTCAATTCCATTGAAAATAATTGACAGAATATTATGGGCTGATTGCCTGCAATTTCCTAAAGTGCTCTCCCGGGGAGTGACGCTCCACCGCAAGTTCCACTGCCCGGATTGTGAGTCCGCTGAAGGTCGAATTAACCCCCGGTGATGAATGGGGGAGAACAAAACCCTGCACGGCCTCGGTTTCGCGCTCTCCACAGTTTGTTTGATTAGCTTCCCTGTTCGGGTCTTACACATTTTGACCATTTTAAAATTTTTGTTCTTGAAATGTCTCTCATTTACTCCGCAGATATTTTTTGTCATCTCTCAATTTCTTAATATCCTGAAGTAGATTCCAGGTCAGTCAACTCATGAAATTCCCACTAACTCCTGTTTGTCGCCTCCGTTCTGTCCTTTTCCCAGTTCCACTAAAACTGTTTCACTTTTTTTTCAGTCCACACTAGAGTTAGACCTGAACCGTTACCCTGTCCTTTGTCCAGATACTGACCGATCCGTTGGGTATTTACACCTCTTCCTTTCATTGTTTCAGATTCACAATAAATGCAGTTTGAACCATTTCTTTCCAGTTTGGTCTGCTTCTCTTCTGTTACCTTCTATGATCCTAAGATCTGATATCCTGTTAGTTTTGTGATGTTTAAATAATCCAAACTCATCCTGTTCCCCTCCCACTTACCCGATGTTCTTGTCCACTGAAATGCCTCTCGTATGTTGACAACAAGCTGACTCCGTCCACCCCTTCTTCAACTTCCTGTTCCAGTCTGTCCCGGTAGAATTTCGTTTACTGACTGGATCAGTTGGTAACCGTCAGACTTGATCAAGAACTCAGTGATCGCGATGTTCGGTCTGTGAACAACAATGGAGAAAACGAAACACATTATCGACCTTCCATCCAGGCGGCTACAATTCCTCTGACACCAAACGGCTGAAGCCTCCTGTGAGCCACGTTATCAAATAACTTCTGAAAACCCATATATGCCGCATGTGTTAAAATTCATTGACCGATATAGTCACGTCTCAACAAAAGCTGTGTCAAATTTGTCAAATATAAAGTCAAATGTCCACAGTTAATCCGTTCTAAACTTCCCCGAATCTGAAATGCTCACTAATTACGTGTCTGTTCAAAAGGGGTGTGCTGTCAGTCCCTGATCATTCTGTGTCTGTTTGAAAGGCGTGTACTGTCAGTCCCGGATCATTCTGTGTCGTTTTTAAAGGGTTGTGCTATCAGTCCCGGATCATTCTGTGCCGGTTTGAAATGGGTGTGCTGTCCGTCCCGGATCAGAGAATCAAGTTGCTGTTCAGAGCTGAACCCAGAGACGGCTCGATCACACTGGAGATCACAACCAACTGAAACGAACTGGGGCATGAAAATCTTTCACTTAATGAAAAAATTCTTCAAACAGGAAGTATTGACCCGACACAGAAATACGGAGAACAGAGGAGCCTGTAGCTAAGGCAAAGCAGTTATGATGGGAGATTTTAATTTTCACATAGACTGAAACACAAAGGCAATACATTTCTAGAATGCATCCAGGCCAGTTTTCTGAAGCAATATCATAGAACTGAGAGGTTACACATGTCAGGAAAGAGAGAAAAAGCTGGGGCTCTTTTCTCTGGAAAAGAGAAGACTGAGGAGTTACGTGATAGAGTTTTTTAAGATTAATGATCTGTTTGATAGTTTAGACCTGGAGAAGATGTTTCCACTTGAAGGGGAGACCAGAACCACGGGTCATTATTATAAGATAGTCACTAATAAATCGAATTGAATCGAATAATGAATTCAGTAAAAACTTCTTAACCCAGTGACTGGTGAGAATGTAAAACTCGCTCCCACGAAGTGCAGTTGAGAAGGATCGCAAAGATGCATTCAAGGGGAATCTGGATAAACAGATGAGAGAGAAAGAACATAAGAACATAAAAAGTGGGAGCAGGAGTACGCCATCCAGCCCCTCGATCCTGCTCCACCATTCAATCAGATCATGCTTCATCTTCTACCTCAACTCCACTTTCCCGCCCGATCCCCAAATCCCTTGAATCCCCTCGAGCCCAAAATTCTATCAATTCCAGCCTTGAATATACTCAACGACTCAGTATCCACAGTCCTCTGGGTAGAGAATTCCAATGATTCACATCCCTCTGAGTGAATAAATTCCTCCTCATCTCAGTCTTACATGGCCGACCCCTTATTTGAAGACAATTTCCCCTTGTCCTAGACTCGACAGCCAAGGGAAACAATCTCTCCGGATCTATCCTGTCAAGCCCCCTCAGAATCTTATGTTCTATTTTATGTTTCAATGAGATGGCAGAGGAATAGATGGACATATTGATGGGGTTAGATGGAGAAGGATAGGCCTGGGGTCGTTGAGAGCTTCAGCACCGGCATGGACCTATTGGGCTGTATGGCCTTTTTCTGAGCTGTGCAGTCCACGTAATTCTGGAATCTTAGCCTACATTCGGCCCGTCATGCCTGTGCTAGCTTTTTGAAAGTACTGCCCAATTTAGTCTTACACCCCAGCGATTCCCCCATCACCCTGCAAATTATTCCTCTTCAATGACATGTTCAATTGCCTTTTGAAAGTGCCTATGGAATGTGGTTCCACCGCTCTTTTAGGTATTGCATTCCATATCATATCAAATCACGCTGAAAAAAATGTTTCTTCATTTCCCATCGAGATATATTGCCAATTAATTTTATCTCACAGAGGCGCGGGAGAGAGAGAGAGAGAGAGTCGAGTGCGTGAGAAAGACAGAGTAGAAGGAGACAGAGAGGGTACAGACAGAGAGAGTGGGAGATACAGGAGAGTAAGGTGTGGAAGAGAGATAGAGAGAGAGAGAGTGGAAGGAGACAGAGAGAGTACAGACAGAGAGTGTACGAGAGACAGAGATAGAGAGAGGAGAGTGGGGTGAGAAAGTGATAAAGAGAGAGAGTAGAAGAAGACAGAGAGGGTAGAGGGATAGAGGGGAAGAGAGGATGAGACAGAGACAAGAGGAAGATCAGGAGAACACAAGAAGATAAAGGAGACAATGGGGAAGGCAGAGAACGATCACACGAGAGTGAGAGAGACCGACAGAGGGACAGAGAGAGGGAGAGAAACAGACAGAGAGTGAAACAGGGGAGAGACGGACGGAGAGTGTGAGAGACAGGGACAGAGCGAGTGACAGAGACTGGTCACGGAGAGAGAGAGTAGAGAGAGAGAGATCGAGAGAGAGAGAGAAACAATCAGGATCACAGCATCACAGGGCGTTGGAATCACCGAGAATGGGGGAAGACAATGATCTGTGGGGAAGGCCCAGGCTTCATCCCAGTCTCTGTTGGTAGATCTCACCCGGTGTGTGACTGACACACACACACACAGAATGGGAGAGTGTAGAGGGAGCTTTACTCTGTATCCAAACTCTGTTATTCATGTCCTGAGAGTGTTTGAAGGGATAGTGTAGATGGAGCGTAACTCTCTATCTAACTTGTGCTCTACCTGCCCTGGGAGTATTTGACGGGACACTCTGGAGGGGTTTTCACTCCTTATCTAATCCGTGCTGTACATGTCTTGTGAGTTTTTGATGGGACAGTGTCTAGGGGGATTTACTCTGTATCTAACCGGTGCTGCACCTATCCTGGAAGTAGTTGACGGGACACTCTGGGGGGTTTTTCGCTCTGTATCTAACCCGTGCTGTACCTGCCCTGGGAGTGTTTGATGGGACAGTGTAGAGGGAGCTTTACTCTGTATGTAACTCGTGCTGGACCTGCCCTGGGAGTGTTTGATGGGACAGTGCAGTGGGGGCTTTACTCTGTATCTAACCTGTGCTGTACCTGCCAGGGGAGTGTTTGATGGGACAGTGTAGAGGGGCTGTACTCTGTATCTAACCCGTGCTGTTTCCAACGTTTGAACAGTTTAGACTGAGGTGGTTCATATTCCTCATGCCTCACATTCCTAAGCATTAAACACTGTGACAGTGTTTTAATTTGCTCCGCCCTGTTACTGTAAAATTCTCTCTGATCACCTCAGAATGTTCTGCCTCTCGCATGGATCCGTGTTCCACCTGCAGATGCCCCACAGGTCAGTGCTGAGTCTGGTTATTGTACCATGGGGTTTATCACTGCCAGTCCACGTCATGTCCTCCCGTCACAGGCCGAACCCACCGACTCCATCCCTCTCCCTGGACACCGTCTGATGCTGAAACAGACCATTATCAATCTTTGACGTCCGATTTGAACCTGAGCTGAGATTCCGACCACATATTCTCTCAATCACCAAGTCCGCTGAATTCCATCTCTGTAATTCGCCCGTCTCCGCTCCTGCCTCTTCTCATCTATTGCTGAAACCCTTATCCGTGCCTCAGTTACCTCGAGACTGGACTATACCAATGCTCTTCTGCCAACCTCCATCATACACCCTTCATTAACTTCAGCTCATCCAAAACTCAGCTGCCCGTATCCTAATTCGCACAAAGTTTGGTTCAATCATCACCCCCTGTGTTCGCATTGGCTCACGGTCCGGCAACGCCTCGATTTGAAAATTCTCATCGTTGTGTTCAAAACCTTCCACGGCCATCGCTCCCCCTATTTCTGTAACCTCCAACAAGACAACAACCCCATCGTCCCCCACTGAGGTCTCTGCGCTCCTCGCATTCAGGTCCATCGCGCATCCCCGATTTCCTGCACTGCACCATTTGCGGCCGTGTTTTCAGTTGCCTGGTCCATAAGCTCTGCTATTTCCTGCCTCTGATTCACTCTCCTCCTTTATGACGCTACTTAAAATGCACCTTCTCACGATATCCCTCAATCCACAACTGCCCACCTTCTCCTCATATCACTAAACACCACATACATGCCTTCTCCTCATATCCCTTAATCGCTAATTGCAAACCTTCTCTCCCAATCCCTAAACCCGACCTATCCACCGTCTCAAAATATCCCTCAATCCCTAACTACCCACCTTCCTACCTTCCAACCATATCCTTCAATCCCCAACGAGCAACCTTATCCCCATATCACTAATTCCAACCTACCCAATTTCTACCCATTTTCTTAAATCTCATCGATCCATCGTCTGACCATATTCCTCCCTCTCACCTACCAACCTTCTCCCCTTATCCCTCAGTCCCACCGACCCACCTTCTCAAGAGTTCAGAACGTTCTCCCCTGATAAAGGTGAGTTTGGAGACTCAGAATCACTCCCAGGAGTATTCCAGTTTCTGAATGGGTAAAAAGAGCTATTTTGTTCCTGATACTCAAACTTTCCCTCCAACTCTGAATCAGCTCCCACACGAACCTGGTTTCCGTAACTGCCCTCTGAACTATGGCCTCGGTATCAGACAGGCGCACCGAGCCCAGACGGGCCTGCAAAGTCCTTCTCACTGACGACTGGGAACTGGTGCCAAAGTTGGGAGATCTGTCCAACAGACTCGTCAAGCAATAAGCTGACATCGTCATTATGAGCCGAGGCTCAGTAGGCAGCATTTGGCCTCATAGTAAGAAGGCCCTGGGCTCGGACCCCACATACACTAGAGACTTGAGCATCTTAATCCAGGTCGACAATTTCCAATGCCAGTACTGTGGGAGCGCCGCATGCTCAGAGGGTCAGTACTGAGGGAATGCTGCACTGTCAGAGGAGCAATACTGAGGAAGCGCCGCACGGTCGGAGAATCAGTAATGAGGGAGTGTTGCACTTTCGGAGGGACAGTAAAGTGGGAGTGCTGCACTGTCGGATGGTCAGGACTGAGGGAGTGCTGCACTGTCGGAAGGTCAGTACTGAGGGAGTGTTGCACTGTCGGAAGGTCAGTACTGAGAGAGCGCTGCAGTGTTGGAAGGTCAGTACTGAGGGAGGGCTGTACTCTTTGAAGTGTCGTCATTTGGATGAGATGTTAAACCGAGTGCGCTCATCTCAGTCTTAAATGGCCGACCCCTTATCTGGGGAATGGGGAATGAATATTCCCCAATGTTCTAGATTCGCCAGTCAGTGGTGTCACCATCTATCCTGTCAAGTCCCCTCAGAATACTATATGTTTCTATGAGATGAGAAAGGAATATGATATATTGATGGGGTTAGATGAAGAAGGGTGGTGGGAGGCTCGTGTGGAACATAAACCCCGGCATGTATCTATTGTGCCGAATGGCCTGTTTCTCAGCTGTACAGTCTAAGTTTTTTCTGGAAACTTAGCATATATTGGGCCCATCATGCCTGTGCTCGTTCTTTGAAAGAACTCCCCAATTTAGTCCCAACACACCTGATTTTGCCCCATAACCCTGCAAACTAGTCCTCTTCAATGATATGCCCACTTGCCTTTAAAAAGAGCCTGTGGAATGTGATTCGACCGCTCTTTCAGGAAATGCATTCTAAATCATAATAAACCTCAGTGAAAAAATGTTTTCAAATTTACCCGAGCTCTTTGGCTAATTATTTTGTTATCACAGAGAGGAGAGCTGAAGAAAGAATATAGAGCTGAAGAAAGATGGAGAGTTTATCGAGAGACAGAACTAGTATAGTGAGAGAGAGAGCAGGAGAGAGAAAGAAACATCGGGAGAATCAGGTGAGAAAGAGAGAGAGAGTGAGAGGGGATGAGATGGGGTAAGAGAGAGAGAAGGTGAGCACAAGAAGAGAAACAGAGACAGAGGGGAAGACAGAGAAAGATTAGGGGGATAAGGAGAGAGACCGACACAGGGCCAGAGAGAGAAAAAATAAATCAGAGAGAAAAAAAATCAGGGAAGACAAACAGAGAGAGTGACGATGAGCTCAGGTGGTGAGAGCGTGATATTAATGCCACAATTGGCTGAGGTTTGATCCCTGTAAGGACCATGAACGTTCTTTTTATGAAGAGCGCAGTTTCCTCTCTTTATTTTAGACTGCGAGCGAATTATAAATGCAAAGTTTGGAAGGAAATTCACTCAGAACAGAGCATCGGAGAAGCATTTTCATGTTGGTGCTGTGAGTCCCGTATCATTCTGCGTCTGTTTAAAAGGGGTGAGCTGTCAGTCCAGGATCATTCTGTGTCTGTTTTACTGGGATGTGCTGTCAGTCCCGGATCATTCTGCGTCTGTTTTAAAGGGGTGAGCTGTCAGTCCAGGATCATCCTGTGTCTGTTTTAAAGTGGTGCGCTGTCAGTCCCGCATCATTATGTGACTGTTTATGAGGGGTGTGCTGTCAGTCCAGGATCATACTGTGTCTGTTTTAAAGGGGTGTGCTGTCAGTCCTGGATCACAGACTCAAGTTACTGTTGAGAGCCTGAAACCGTCGACGGCTCGATCACACTGGAGATCACAACTCACTGAGCGGAACTGGGGCATGAAAAGGTTTAATGAATGAAACAAATACTTCAAACAGGAAGAATTGAGCCCCCACAGAAATACGGAGATCAGAGGAGCCTGTCGCTAAGGCAAAGCAGTTATGAACGGAGATTTCAATTTTCCCATTGTTTGCGTTATCGTGCATTTCGGACAGTTTACCGAAACAATATCATAGAACGGGGAGGATATAACTATCACGAAACGGAGAACAAGCTTGAAAAGAAAAGACTGAGGAGTGACCTGATAGAAATCTTTAAGTTTAATGACAGGTTCGACAGGGTGGACGGAGAGAAAATTGTTTCATCCGCGAGTGAGAGCAGACCAAGGGGTTACAAATCGAAGCTGGTCACTGATAAATCTAACATTAATTCAGGAGACACTCCTTTACCCAAGGAGTGGTGAGAGTGAGCAACTCGCGACTACAAGTGAGTTGAGGCGACGAGCAAAGATGCTGCTAAGATTAAGCGAGATTAACACACGAGGGAAAAAGGGAATAGAAGGATATGTTGATTGGGTTCGATGAAGAAGGATGAAAGGAGGATCATCTGCAGCATGAGCAACGGCATGGACTCTTTGGGACGAATGGCTTGTTTCTGTGCCGTACAGTGTATGTAGGGGGTAAGAGAAAGAGGGAGAGTGAAGGGAGAAAGAGAGAGTAGAGGGAGAGAGAGAGAGAACACGAGAGAGACAGACAGAGACAGACAGAGAAAGAGATGGAGTTTGAGGAACAGAATATCGAGAAAGAGAGGAGGGATAAGTAAATTGATACGGAAGGAAATGTTTTGGAAATGCCTGTGGGCTATTGGCAGCTAAACAAAAGCCACTTGTTGCTGCTTCAATGGATTTGTTCCAGGAAGAATTTCGACAAAAACAGCAATTTGTATCTTAACATCAATCGGACTGAGAGAGTGGAGCAGACATAGAATGAAGGGAGAATGACCGAGAATGGGGGAAGGCATTGATCTCTGGGAAAGGCCCAGGCTCCATCCCGGTCTCCGTTCGTAGATATCGCCTGGTGTGGGATTGAGACCCACACACAGAGCATGGGAGAGTGCAGAGGGACTTTTACTCTGTATCTAACCTGTGTTGTAACTCCCCCGGGAGTGTTTGATGGGACAGTGTTAAAGGAGCTTTACTCTGTATCTATCCGTTGTTGGACCTGCCCTGGGACGGTTTGATGGAAGACTGCAGTCATCTGTTACGAACCCCAACTTCACCTGCCCTAGGAGTGCTTGATGTGACATTCTAGAGGGTGCTTTACTCTATATCTGACCCATTTTATACCTGTCCTGGGCACAGTTTAAACTAAGGTGGTTGGTATTTCCCATGCCTCATATTCCAAAGCATTAATTCATTGACAGTGTCTCGGTTGGTGAGCCCTGTTATTACAAGCATCTTTCTGTTCACACCGGAAGGTTCTGTCTCTCACTTGTGTTCTGTTACTCGAGCAGTTCATTCACAGGTCAGTGCTGAGTGTGGCAATTGTATCATGGTGGGGGGGCATCATTCCCAGGCCCACCATCGTGCAGACACAGAGAAAGTAGATCGTAGTCCAGACACTGAGAATTGAGATCAACCAGACATTCAGAGAGGAGATCACAGTCCAGACACTGAGGGAGGCGATCACTGACCAGACATTGAGAGAGGAGATCACAGTCCAGACAGTGAGAGAGGCGATCACAGTCCAGACAGTGAGAGAGGCGATCACAGTCCAGACACTGAGAGAGGAGATCAGAGTCCCGACACTGAGAGAGTGGATCACAGTCCAGCCATGAGAGAGGAGTTCACAGTACAGACACTGAGAATATCAGGAGCAAAATTTTAAAAAAATGCACTCAAGGGTTATAATCTCTGGATTATTACCTGAGCCAGGTGCAAATAGTCGGAGGGATAAGCAGATTTGGGAGGAGAACACATGGATGAAAGAGTGGTTCCATTTCGTGGGACACTGGCACCTATAATAAGACAGGATGGAACTGTACCGTTGGGAGCGGCTCCACCTGACCCGGGCGGGGGCCAGGATCCCAGCGCGAAGGATAAATCGGGCTTTAAACGAGTAAATGGGGTGTGGGGCTCAGTTGGAAAGTAATATAAATAACAATTGTAGAACAAAAGGGAAGAGACTATCGTCAGAAATTTTGCTTTGAGCACTGAAGGTAAAGGAAAAATTGAAAGATGTAAAGTAATTAAATCGGGAGGGAGAAACAAGGAAAGTGTGAGAAATACAATATTACAATATGGGTAGGGTGTGTGGCCCAAATAAGAGTTCTTTATACAAACGCATGGAGTATAAGCAACGAATTGAATGAAACGCGGGCACAAATTCAACCTGCAGGGTACGAAATGGTAGCCATGACTGAGGCATGGCTGCACAACAGTCAGGATTGGGAACTGAATATACCAGGTTATAATGTCTTTTGGAAGGATAGGAGAACTGGTGGAGGGGGAGGAGTATCCTGAGTGATTATGGATGAAAATTCTTCATTGATAAGAGAGGATACAACGATCGGTAAGCAGGCAGTGGAAAATTTATTGGAAGAATTAGGAAATAGAAAAGGAATTAAGAACAAAGTGGTGTTGTGTATATACCCTCTTGTAGCAGCTGTGAAGCGGCAGAATGTATAAATGCGGAGATTAGACAAGCAGTGTGTTTGTAAAGGGTATAGATTTTAACTTTCTTATAGATTGCGATAAACAGACGAGCTCATGTCAGAAAGGTAACGAATTTCTTGAGTAAGTTCAGGAAAGATTTCTGCAACAATATATCCGAGGACCAACAAGGGGGCGGGCCATACTGGAATTAATAATGAGTAATGGGGCAGATTAGTTAATAGCCTAACGGTGCCTGAACATTTATTAAATTTGAAAACTGCACATGTCACTCCACTAATTAAGAAAGGTGACAGAAGGAAAGCAGGGAATTATAGACCAGTTCGCCAAACACCTGTTTTCGAGAAATCACTCGAGTCTCTAATGAAGGATAGTGACTGAACACCTTGAACATTTTCAGCTGATCAGTAAGAACCTTTATGGATTTTGTTTTGAAGAGGTGACTAAAGTAGTGGACAGGGGATTGTCAATGGAGTTTGTTTAAATGGACTTCCAAAAGGCATTCGATAAAGTCCCTCAGAAGAGACTGTTCGCTAAAGTTGAAGCTGATGGAATTTAGGGGAAATGATTGACCTGGATAGGAAATTGGCAGAGCGGCAGGAGACATTGGGCCAGAAATCGCTACGAGCGGCGAGGCAACGCTCACTGCAGCTACTGCGAATTAAATTAACAAAAATACTGACTGTAGGCTCTGTGGCGATCAATTGCTTGAATTTGAACTTTACAAAAATTGTGCTCTATCAACCCAGCCTCTGAGCAGCGTGATTTGCTGCGCAGCTGGAAAGGTGTGTGAGGAGAAGACACGACCACAAAAATCGGTAAGGATGAGAATACCTGCCCACAGAATCAGGCTGCATTGCTCAAACAATCAAGCAGACTTAATTCCTTTAAAGTTAGCATGCTGTATGGCATTCTAAATTATTTTAAAAATCAAAAAACAAAGAAATAATTGAATTAAATTAAAGAGACAGAAGGGAAATGTTTAAAAAATAATGTTGTAATTTTCATTCTTCTTCAATAACCAAAAACTAATAAACTAAAGTGTAACATGAGAGTCCTCGTTTATAAAAGTTAATCTTTACTTGTTTGGCAGTCATTAAAACTTACCGAGCTGTTAAAATTCATTTTGGACTTTGTATTAACTAGAATGAGACGTGGACTTCAAGGGTTAAATAATGAAGTGAGATTTCACAAACTAGGGTTGCATTCTCTGGAATTTAGAAGATTAAGGGGTAATTTGTTCGAAGTTTTCAAGATATTTAGGTGAAATGATAGGGTGGATAGAGAGAAATTAGATCCGCTGGTTGGGGAGTCCAGCACTCGGGGTCTGAGAACAAAAATTGGAGCCAGAACTTTCAGGAGTGAAGTTATGAAACACTTCTCCACGCAAAGGGTGGGAGATGTTTGGAACTCTCTTCTGCAAACGGAAGTTGATGTTAGCTCAATTGATAATTTTAAATCTGAGGTTGTTAGATTTTTGTTAACTCTGTTAATATTGGGTTTAAGGCGGGTGAATGAAGTTCAGTCAGAGATCCGCCATGATTCCAGTGAATGGCGTAACAGGCTCGAGGGATCAAATGGCATACCCCTGTTCCGACGTTCCTGGTCAATGTCATCACCCACCCCAATCTTCAGCAGGCGGCGCTGGTGACCAGCAGTGACAGATCAAAGAGAGACAGAGAAAGCGGCAAGAGGAACAGAGACATAAGCAAAAAGGTTGAGAAATTGGGAGAGGGAGTGAGAGCGAAAAATGAAGACATCGACATATAGTTCGGGAGAGTGAACGAGAGAGACAGAGAGGTGACAAAGAGAGATTGAAAAAGAGAGGAGAGAGCAAGAAATAGAGAGAAGTCTGAGAGGCCGAAAGAGAGACAGACAGAGAGTGAGAGACGAGGATAGAGGGAGAGACGAGGATAGGGGGAGAGATAGCTGAGGGAAAGAGAGAGAGACGCAGAAGGAGACGGAGAAAGAGAGAGAGAGAGAGACGAATGGAGGTGGCGGGGGGAGAGTTATAACGATGGAGAGGGAGACAGAGAGATCGTGATAGAAAGGCAGAGAATCAGCAGAGAGAGAGAGACATAGAGAGACAGAATTATAGAGACAGAGAGATGGTGGGGGAGAAAGAATGAAAGACACAAACAGAGGGAGAAACAGACAGAGAGAGAGGGCGGAGGGAGGAAGAAAGAGAGGGAGAGACTGAGATGGATCAATGAGTGTAGATGGAGGGAGACAGAGAGAGAGAGTGCGAGTAGAGACAGAGAGAGGAGGGTAGATATAGAGAGACGGGGAAAGAAAGAGATGGTGAAAGAAAGTGGAGGGTGAGTGCCTGGAAAAGAGAGAATCAGAGGGAAATATTCAGAGGGAGAGAGTGAGAGGGAGATAAAGGGACAGAGTTACACAGTACAGGGCGAGAGACAGAGAGAGAGACAGAGAGATGGGGATGGGACAGAGAGTGTAGTGGCACAGACTGTAGTGCACAGACTGTAGTGGCAGAGTGTCGTGGCAGAGAGAAAGAGAACGAGTAAAAGGGAAGCTTGAAATTGAAGGTGAGATATATAGAAAGGGAGAGAGTTAGTGACTGAGAGAGGTGGAGACCAGAGGTGGAGAGGGAGAGAGATGCAGAGTAGAGGCAGAGAGTGAGGGGAGAGAGTGAAGAACGAAAGAGGATGACACAGTGCAGAGGCAGAGAGACACCAAGAGTGGCAATGACGAGGCGGGGGAGTGACAGAGAGACAGGCAGACAGACTGTGAGAATCTGAAAAATACGGACAGAGAGATAGTGGGGTTGAGGGAGAAAGAAAGAGACAGACAGATGGAGAAACAGACAGAAAGAGAAAGAAACATTGGAGACAGAGAAACGGAAGAGAAATAATGAGAGATGGGGATGAGTCAGAGACAGAGAGAGAGAGAGAGAGAAAGGGGGAGAGACATGGAGTAGAGGGTGATAGCTAGTAAAGAGCGAGGAGAGTGCGACAGACATAGAGATAGAGGCCGTGAGAGAGAGAGGGAGAGAGGAAGGGGTGAGATAGCGAGCAGAGGGAGAGCACGAGCAGAGAGCGATGAGGGTGAGACACAGAGAGAGAGTGAGGGGTATAGGGAGGGGGACAGGGAAAGAGAGAGAGATTCCCACCGACCGATCTTCTCCCATTTTCACTCAACACAATCACCCAACCTTCTCACAATATCCCTCAACAAAACTTACCACCTTCTCACCATATCCATCAACCCCACCAACCGAATTTCTCCCAACATCACTCAACCCCACCTACACACATTTACACAATATCCATCAATACCCACCTGCACACATTCTCCACATTTCACTCAAACTGCACCTAATCACCTTCTCCACATAGAACTGACACACGGCGACCCAACTTCTCCCCATTTCTCGCAATCCCTCTTACCATCCTTCTCCCAAGATCACTCTAACCCACCGAACCACCTTCTCACAATATCTCTCAATCACAACCAACCACCTTGACTAATATTTCCCACAATCACACCTAACCAACTCCTCACCATATCCATCCACCCCACCTACCACCTTCTCCACATATTCCTCAATCCCAACCGACACACCTTCTCCCCATGTCACTCAACCACACCATCCCACCTTCACACAAAATCCCTCAATTCCCAAATACAAATCATCCCCTCATATCCCTCGATCCCAACCTACCCACATTCTCTCCTTATTCCTCAAATCCACCGACACAACTTCTCAACCTATCCCTCAAACCCCAGAGACCCAAATTCTCACCATATCCCTCAGTGCAACCTAACCAACTCCCAATAACACTCAAATCACAGCTACACACCTTCTCCCCATAACACTCAACCCCACCTGCCCACATTCTTACAACATCACTCAATCCCCACCAACACACCTTCCCAACATATCCCTCAATCCCATCTACCAACTTCTAACCATGTCAGTCAATCCCAACTAACCACATTCCCAGATCTCTCAATCAACATCCATGCACCTTAACCCCATATACCTCAATCCCACCAACCCAACTTCTCAGCATAGTCCTCAATCCCCACCAAAATACCTTCCTTCCGTATCCCACAAAAGCACCATCTCAGCAGATCATTCAAACACACCCAACCACCTTCTCACTATAACCATTAATTACCACTTAACCACCCTCTCACCATATCCGTCAACCGCACCTACAAACATTCTACCCATATCCCTCAATCCCCACCTACACACCTTCTCCCCATATCACTGAATCCTACCGACCCGCATTCACAAAAATCCCTCAATCCACAACTACCTTTCTTATCCCTGAACCCCCGATTGACGTCTTTTCGCCATATCCTTCAATTCCCACTTCATCATGGGTGACTTTAATTTCCATATATACTGGCCGAACCAAATCAGCAACATTACTTTGGAGCATTAAATTATGTAGTGTGTACGAGATGATATTTTAGACCAGTCTGTTGAGGAGCTAATGTGGGAACAGTCTATCCAAGATTAGGTGTTGTGCATTGAGAAGCGGTTAATTAATAACCTTGTTGTGCGGGGTGCTTTCGGGAAGAGTGACCGTAACATGATAAAATTATTCATTCAGATAAAAAGTGAAGTCGTGCAATCCGAAACTAGGGTACTAAATCGAAACAAAGGAAACGAGGAAGTTATGAGGAGTGAGTTGGCTATGATAGATTGGGATCATTCTGTGTCTGTTTGAAAGGCGTGTACTGTCAGTCCCGGATCATTCTGTGTCGTTTTTAAAGGGTTGTGCTATCAATCCCAGATCATTAATTGTCTGTTTAAAAGGGGTGCACTGTCAGTCCCGGATCATTCTGTGTCTGTTTGAAAGGCGTGTACTGTCAGTCCCGGATCATTCTGTGTCGTTTTTAAAGGGTTGTGCTATCAATCCCAGATCATTAATTGTCTGTTTAAAAGGGGTGCACTGTCAGTCCCGGATCATTCTGTGTCTGTTTGAAAGGCGTGTACTGTCAGTCCCGGATCATTCTGTGTCGTTTTTAAAGGGTTGTGCTATCAGTCCCGGATCATTCTGTGCCGGTTTGAAATGGGTGTGCTGTCAGTCCCGGATCAGAGAATCAAGTTGCTGTTCAGAGCTGAACCCAGAGACGGCTCGATCACACTGGAGATCACAACCAACTGAAACGAACTGGGGCATGAAAAGCTTTCACTTAATGAAAAATTCTTCAAACAGGAAGTATTGACCCTGCACAGAAATACGGAGATCATAGGAGCAAAGCAGTTATGATGGGAGATTTTAATTTTCACATAGACTGAGACACAAAGGCAATACATTTCTAGAATGCATCCAGGACAGTTTTCTGAAACAATATCATAGAACTGAGAGGTTACACATGTCAGGAAAGAGAGAAAACCTGGGGCTCTTTTCTCTGGAAAAGAGAAGACTGAGGAGTTACGTGATAGAGTTTTTTAAGATTAATGATCTGTTTGATAGTTTAGACCTGGAGAAGATGTTTCCACTTGAAGGGGAGACCAGAACCAAGGGTCATTATTATAGGATAGTCACCAATAAATCGAATTGAATCGAATAATGAATTCAGTAAAAACTTCTTAACCCAGTGACTGGTGAGAATGTAAAACTCGCTCCCACGAAGTGCAGTTGAGAAGGATCGCAAAGATGCATTTAAGGGGAATCTGGATAAACAGATGAGAGAGAAAGAACATAAGAACATAAAAAGTGGGAGCAGGAGTACGGCATCCAGCCCCTCGATCCTGCTCCACCATTCAATCAGATCATGCTTGATCTTCTACCTCAACTCCACTTTCCCGCCCGGTCCCCAAATCCCTTGATCCCCTCGAGCCCAAGATTCTATCAATTCCAGCCTTGAATATACTCAACGACTCAGCATCCACAGTCCTCTGGGTAGAGAATTCCAATGATTCACATCCCTCTAAGTGAATAAATTCCTCCTCATCTCAGTCTTACATGGCCGACCCCTTATTTGAAGACAATTTCCCCTTGTCCTAGACTCGACAGCCAAGGGAAACAATCTCTCCGGATCTATCCTGTCAAGCCCCCACAGAATCTTATGTTCTATTTTATATGTCTCAATGTGATGGCAGAGGAACAGATGGACATGTTGATGGGGTTAGATGGAGAAGGATAGGCCTGGGGTCGTTGAGAGCTTCAGCACCGGCATGGACCTATTGGGCTGTATGGCCTTTTTCTGAGCTGTGCAGTCCACGTAATTCTGGAATCTTAGCCTACATTCGGCCCGTCATGCCTGTGCTAGCTTTTTGAAAGAACTGCCCAATTTAGTCCGACACCCCAGCGATTTCTCCATCACCCTGCAAATTATTCCTCTTCAATGACATGTTCAATTGCCTTTTGAAAGTGCCTATGGAATGTGGTTCCACCGCTCTTTTAGGTATTGCATTCCATATCATATCAAATCACGCTGAAAAAAATGTTTCTTCTTTTCCCATCGAGATATATTGCCAATTAATTTTATCTCACAGAGGCGCGGGAGAGAGAGAGAGAGAGAGGAGAGTGCGTGAGAAAGACAGAGTAGAAGGAGACAGAGAGGGTACAGACAGAGAGAGTGGGAGATGCAGGAGAGTAAGGTGTGGAAGAGAGATAGAGAGAGAGAGAGCAGAAGGAGACAGAGAGAGTACAGACAGAGAGTGTACGAGAGACAGAGATAGAGAGAGGAGAGTCGGGTGAGAAAGACAGAAAGAGAGAGAGTAGAAGAAGACAGAGAGGGTAGAGGGATAGAGGGGAAGAGAGGATGAGACAGAGACAAGAGGAAGATCAGGAGAACACGAGAAGATAAAAGAGACAATGGGGAAGGCAGAGAACGACCACAGGAGAGTGAGGGAGACCGACAGAGGGACAGATAGAGGGTGAGAAACAGACAGAGTGAAACAGGGGAGAGACGGACGGAGAGTGTGAGAGACAAGGACAGAGCGAGTGACAGAGACTGGTCGGGGAGAGAGAGAGTAGAGAGAGAGAGATCGAGAGAGAGAGAGAAACAATCAGGATCACAGCATCACAGGGCGTTGGAATAACCGAAAATGGGGGAAGACAATGATCTGTGTGGAAGGCCCAGGCTTCATCCCAGTCTCTGTTGGTAGATCTCACCCAGTGTGCGGCTCACACCCACACACAGAGAATGGGAGAGTGTAGAGGGAGCTTTACTCTGTATCCAAACTCTGTTATTCATGCCCTGAGAGTGTTTGAAGGGATAGTGTAGATGGAGCGTAACTCTCTGTCTAACTTGTGCTCTACCTGCCCTGGGAGTATTTGACGGGACACTCTGGAGGGGTTTTCACACCTTATCTAATCCGTTCTGTACCTGTCTTGTGAGTTTTTGATGGGACAGTTTCGAGGGGGAGTTAATCTGTATCGAACCGTTGCTGCACCTATCCTGGAAGTAGTTGACGGGACACTCTGGAGGGGTTTTCACTCTGTATCTAACCCGTGCTGTACATGCCCTGGGAGTGTTTGATGGGACAGTGTAGAGGGAGTTTTACTCTGTATCTAACTCGTGCTGGACCTGCCCTGGGAGTGTTTGATGGGACATTGTAGTGGGGGTTTTACTCTGTATCTAACCTATGCTGTACCTGCCAGGGGAGTGTTTGATGGGACAGTGTAGAGGGAGCTTTACTCTGTATCGAAGCCGTGCTGTTTCCAACGTTTGAACAGTTTAGACTGAGGTGGTTGATATTCCTCATGCCTCACATTCCTAAGCATTAAACACAGTGACAGTGTTTTATTTTGCTCCGCCCTGTTATTGTAAAACTCTCTCTGATCACCTCAGAATGTTCTGCCTCCCGCATGGATCCGTGTTCCACCGGCAGATGCCCCACAGGTCAGTGCTGTGTCTGGTTATTGTACCATGGGGTTTATCACTGCCAGTCCACGTCATGTCCTCCCGAAACAGGCCGAACCCACCGACTCCATCCCTCTCCCTGATGCTGAAACAGACCATTCACAATCCTTGACGTCCGATTTGACCCTGAGCTGAGATTCCGACCACATATTCTCTCCATCACCAAGTCAGCTGACTTCCATCTCTGTAATTCGCCCGTCTCCGCTCCTGCCTCTTCTCATCCATTGCTGAAACCCTTATCCGTGCCTTCGTTACTTCGAGACTGGACTATTCCAATGCTCTTCTGCCAACCTCCATCATCCACCCTTCATTAACTTCAGCTCATCCAAAACTCAGCTGCCCGTATCCTAATTCGCACAAAGTTTGGTTCAATCATCACCCCCTGTGTTCGCATTGGCTCACGGTCCGGCAACGCCTCGATTTGAAAATTCTCATCGTTGTGTTCAAAACCTTCCACGGCCATCGCTCCCCCTATCTCTGTGACCTCCAACAAGACTACAACCCCATCGTCCCCCACTGAGGTCTCGGCGCTCCTCCCATTCTGGTCCACCGCGCATCCCCGATTTCCTGCACTGCACCATTGGCAGCGTGTCTTCAGCTGCCTGGTCCCTTAGCTCTGGAATTTCCTTCCTCTGATTCACTCTCCTCCTTTATGACGCTACTTAAAATTCACCTTCTCACGATATCCCTCAATCCACAACAGCCCACCTTCTCCTCATATCACTAAACACCACCTACCTGCCTTCTCCTCATATACCTTAATCGCCAACTGCAAACCTTCTCTCCAAATCGCTAAACACGACCTACCCACCGTCTCAAAATAACCCTCAATCCCACCATCCAACCAAATCCCTCAATCCCCAACTAGCAACCTTATCCCCATATCACTAATTCCAACCTACCCACTTTCTACCCATTTTCCTTAATCTCAACTGTCCATCGTCTGCCCATATTCCTCCCTCTCACGTACCAACCTTCTCCCCTTATCCCTCAGTCCCACCGACCCACCTTCTCAAGAGTTCAGAACGTACTCCCCTAATTAAGGTGAGTTTGGAGACTCAGAATCACTCCCAGGAGTATTCCAGTTTCTGAATGGGTAAAAAGAGCTATTTTGTTCCTGATACTCAAACTTTCCCTCCAACTCTGAATCAGCTCCAACACGAACCTGGTTTCCGTAACTGCCCTCTGAACTATGGCCTCGGTATCAGACAGGCGCACCGAGCCCAGACGGGCCTGCAAAGTCCTTCTCACTCACGACTGGGAACTGGTGCCAAAGTTGGGAGATCTGCACAACAGACTCGTCAAGCAATAAGCTGACATCGTCATTATGAGCCGAGGCTCAGTAGGCAGCATCTGGCCTCATCGTAAGAAGGCCCTGCGCTCGGACCCCACACACACCAGAGACTTGAGCATCTTAATCCAGGTCGACAATTTCCTATGCCAGTACTGTGGGAGCGCCGCATGCTCAGAGGGTCAGTACTGAGGGAATGCTGCACTGTCAGAGGAGCAATACTGAGGAAGCGCCGCACGGCCGGAGAATCAGTAATGCGGGAGTGTTGCACCTTCGGAGGGTCAGTAAAGTGGGAGTGCTGCACTGTCGGATGGTCAGGACTGAGGGAGTGTTGCACTGTCGGAAGGTCAGTACTGTGAGAGCGGTGCACTGTCGGAAGGTCACTACTGAGAGAGCGCTGCAGTGTTGGAAGGTCAGTACTGAGGGAGGGCTGTACTCTTTGAAGTGTCGTCATTTGGATGAGATGTTAAACCGAGTGCACTCGTCTCAGTCTTAAATGGCCGATCCCTTATCTGGGGAATGGGGAATGAATATTCCCCAAAGTTCCAGATTCGCCAGTCAGTGGTGTCACCATCTGTCCTGTCAAGTCCCCTCAGAATACTATATGTTTCTATGAGATGAGAAAGAAATATGATATGTTGATGGGGTTAGATGAAGAAGAGTGGTGGGAGGCTCGTGTGGAACATAAACCCCGGCATGTATCTATTGTGCCGAATGGCCTGTTTCTCAGCTGTACAGTCTAAGTTTTTCTGGAAACTTAGCATATATTGGGCCCGTCATGCCTGTGCTCGTTCTTTGAAAGAACTCCCCAATTTAGTCCAGATTTTGCTCCATAACCCTGCAAACTAGTCCTCTTCAATGATATGCCCACTTGCCTTTAAAAAGAGCCTGTGGAATGTGGTTCCACCGCTCTTTCAGGAAATGCATTCCAAATCATAATGAACCTCAGTGAAAAAATGTTTTCAAATTTACCCGAGATCTTTGGCCAATTATTTTGTTATCACAGAGAGGAGAGCTGAAGAAAGAATATAGAGCTGAAGAAAGAGGGAGAGTGTATAGAGAGACAGAACGAGTATAGTCAGAGAGAGAGCAGGAGAGAGAGAGAAACATCTGGAGATTAAGGTGAGAAGGAGAGACAGAGTGAGAGGGGATGAGACAGGGTAAGAGAGAGAGAAGGTGAGCACAAGAAGAGAAACAGAGACAGCGGGGAAGACAGAGAAAGATAAGGGGGATAAGGAGAGAGACCGACACAGGGCCAGAGAGAGAAAAAATAAATCAGAGAGAGAAAAAAAAACAGGGAAGACAAACAGAGAGAGTGACGACGAGCTCAGGTGGTGAGAGCGTGATATTAATGCCACAATGGGCTCAGGTTTGATCCCTGTAAGGACCATGAACGTTCTTTTTATTAAGAGCGCAGTTTCCTCTCTTTATTTTAGACTGCGAGCGAAATATAAATGCAAAGTTTGGAAGGAAATTCACTCAGAACAGAGCATCGGAGAAGCATTTTCATGTTGGTGCTGTCAGTCCCGGATCATTCTGTGTCTGTTTAAAAGGGGTGAGCTGTCAAGTCCAGGATCATCCTGTGTCTGTTTTAAAGGGGTGAGCTGTCAGTCCAGGATCATCCTGTGTCTGTTTTAAAGGGGTGAGCTGTCAGTCCAGAATCATTCTGTGTCTGTATTACTGGGATGTGCTGTCAGTACCGGATCATCCTGTGTCTGCTTTAAAGGGGTGTGCTGTCAGTCCTGGATCACAGACTCAAGTTACTGTTCAGAGCCTGAAACCGTCGACGGCTCGATCACACTGGAGATCACAACCCACTGAGGGGAACTGGGGCATGAAAAGCTTTCAATTAATGAAACAAATACTTCAAACAGGAAGAATTGAGCCCCCACAGAAATACGGAGATCAGAGGAGCCTGCAGCGAAGGCAAAGCAGTTATGAACGGAGATTTCAATTTTCCCATTGTCTGCGGTATAGTGCATTTCGGACTGTTTACTGAAACAATATCATAGAACGGGGAGGATATAACTATCACGAAACGGAGCACAAGCTTGAAAGGAAAAGACTGAGGAGTGACCTGATAGAAAACTTTAAGTTTAATGATAGGTTCGATAGGGTAGACGGAGAGAAAATGATGTCATCCGCGAGTGAGAGCAGACCAAGGGGTTACAAATCGAAGCTGATCACTGATAAATCCAATATTAATTCAGGAGACACTCCTTTGCCCAAGGAGTGGTGAGCGTGAGCAACTCGCTACCACAAGTGAGTTGAGGCGACGAGCAAAGATGCTGCTAAGATTAAGCTAGATAAACACACGAGGGAAAAGGGAATAGAAGGATATGTTGATTGGGTTCGATGAAGAAGGGTGAAAGGAGGATCATCTGCAGCATAAGCAACGGCATGGACTCTTTGGGACGAATGGCTTGTTTCTGTGCTGTACAGTGTATGTAGGGGGTAAGAGAAAGAGGGAGAGTGAAGGGAGAAAGAGAGATTAGAGGGAGAGAGAGAGAACACGAGAGAGACAGACAGAGACAGACAGAGAAAGAGATGGAGTTTGAGGAACAGAATATCGAGAAAGATAGGAGGGATAAGTAAATAGAGACAGAAGAAGATGTTTTGGAAATGCCTGTGAGCTGTTGGCAGCTGAACAATAGCCACTTGTTGCTGCTTCAATGGATTTGTTCCAGGAAGAATTTCGACAAAAACAGCAATTTGTATCTTAACATCAATCGGATTGAGAGAGTGGAGCAGACATAGAAGGAAGGGAGAATGACCGATAATGGGGGAAGGCATTGATCTCTGGGAAAGGCCCAGGCTCCATCCCGGTCTCCGTTCGTAGATATCACCTGGTGTGGGATTGAGACCCACACACAGAGCATGGGAGAGTGCAGAGGGACTTTTACTCTGTATCTAACCTGTGTTGTAACTCCCCCGGGAGTGTTTGATGGGACAGTGTTAAAGGAGCTTTACTCTGTATCTATCCGTTGTTGGACCTGCCCTGGGACGGTTTGATGGAAGACTGCAGTCATCTGTTACGAACCCCAACTTCACCTGCCCTAGGAGTGCTTGATGTGACATTGTAGAGGGTGCTTTACTCTATATCTGACCCATTTTATACCTGTCCTGGGCACAGTTTAAACTAAGGTGGTTGGTATTTCCCATGCCTCATATTCCAAAGCATTAATTCCGTGACAGTGTCTCTGTTGGTGAGCCCTGTTATTACAAGAATCTTTCTGTTCACACCGGAAGGTTCTGTCTCTTACTTGTGTTCTGTTACTCGAGCAGTTCATTCACAGGTCAGTGCTGAGTGTGGCAATTGTATCATGGTGGTGGGGGCATCATTCCCAGGCCCACCATCGTGCAGACGCAGAGAAAGTAGATCGCAGTCCAGACACTGAGAATTGAGATCAAACCAGACATTGAAAGAGGAGTAAACAGTCCAGACAGTGAGAGGAGATCACAGTCCATACAGTGAGAGAGGCGATCACAGTCCAGACACTGAGAGAGGCGATCAGAGTCCAGACACTGAGAGAGGTGATCACAGTCCAAATACTGCGAGGGTATTACAGTCCAGACACTGAGAGAGTGGATCACAGTCCAGCCATGAGAGAGGAGTTCACAGTACAGACACTGAGAATATCAGGAGCAAAATTTTAAAAAAATGCACTCGGGGTTATAATCTCTGGATTATTACCTGAGCCAGGTGCAAATAGTCGGAGGGATAAGCAGATTTGGGAGGAGAACACATGGATGAAGGAGTGGTTCCATTTCGTGGGACACTGGCACCTATACTAAGACAGGATGGAACTGTACCGTTGGGAGCGGCTCCACCTGACCCGGGCGGGGACCAGGATCCCAGCGCTAAGGATAAATCGGGCTTTAAGCGAGTAAATGGGGTGTAGGGCTCAGTTGGAAAGGAATATAAATAACAATTCTAGAACAAAAGGGAAGAGACTATCGTCAGAAATTTTGCTTTAAGCACTGAAGGCAAAGGAAAAATTGAAAGATGTAAAGTAATTAAATCGGGAGGGAGAAACAAGGAAAGTGTGAGAAATACAATATTACAATATGGGTAGGGTGTGTGGCCCAAATAAGAGTTCTTTATCCAAACGCATGAAGCAAAAGCAACGAATTGAATGAAATGCGGGCACAAATTCAACCGACAGGGTACGAAATGGTAGCCATTACTGAGGCATGGCTGCACAACAGTCAGGAATGGGAACTGAATATCGCAGGTTATAATGTCTATCGGAAGGATAGGAGAACTGGGAGAGGGGGAGGAGTATCCTGAGTGATTAAGGATGAAAATACTTCATTGATTAGAGAGGATACAACGATAGGTAAGCAGGCAGTGGAAACTTTATTGGAAGAATTAGGAAATAGAAAAGTAATTAAGAACAAAGTGGGTGTTGTGTATGGACCCTCTTGCAGCAGCTGCAGAATGTATAAATGCGGAGATTAGACAAGCAGTGTGTTTGTAAAGGGGATATATTTTATCTTTCTTATAGATTGGGATAAACAGACGAGCTCATGTCAGAAAGGTAACGAATTTCTGGAGGAGGTTCAGGAAAGATTTCTGCAACAATATATCCGAGGACCAACAAGGGGGCGGGCCATACTAGAATTAATAATGAGTAATGGGGCTGATTAGTTAATAGCCTAACGGTGCACGAACATTGATCTGAATTGGAAAACTGTACATGTCACTCCACTAATTAAGAAAGGTGACAGACGGAAACCAGGGAATTTTGGACCAGTTCGCCAAACACCTGTTTTCGAGAAATTACTCGAGTCTCAAATTAAGGATAGTGACTGAACACCTTGAACATTTTCAGCTGATCAGTGAGAACCAGCATGGATTTTGTTTTGAAGAGGTGACTGAAGTCGTGGACAGGGGAATGTCTATGGAGTTTGATTCTATGGACTTCCAAAAGGCATTCGATAAAGTCCCTCAGAAGAGGCTGTTTGCTAAAGTTGAAGCTGATGGAATTGAGGGAAAATGATTGACCTGGTTAGGAAATTGGCAGAGCGGCAGGAGACATTGGGCCAGAAATCGCTACGAGCGGCGAGGCAACGCTCACTGCAGCTATTGCGAATTAAATTAACAAAAATACTGACTGTAGGCTCTGTGGCGATGAATTGCTTGAATTTGAACTTTACAAAAATTGTGCTCTATCAACCCAGCCTCTGAGCAGCGTGATTTGCCGCGCAGCTGGAAAGGTGTGTGAGGAGAAGACACGACCACAAAAATCGGTAAGGATGAGAATACCTGCCCACAGAATCAGGCTGCATTGCTCAAACAATCAAGCAGACTTAATTCCTTTAAAGTTAGCATGCTGTATGGCATTCTAAATTATTTTAAAAATCAAAAAACAAAGAAATAATTGAATTAAATTAAAGAGACAGAAGGGAAATGTTTAAAAAATAATGTTGTAATTTTCATTCTTCTTCAATAACCAAAAACTAATAAACTAAAGTGTAACATGAGAGTCCTCGTTTATAAAAGTTAATCTTTACTTGTTTGGCAGTCATTAAAACTTACCGAACAGTTAAAATTCAGTTTGGACTTTGTATTAACTAGAATGAGAAGTGGACTTCAAGGGTTAAATAATGAAGTGAGATTTCACAAACTAGGGTTGCATTCTCTGGAATTTAGAAGATTAAGGGGTAATTTTTTCGAAGTTTTCAAGATATTAAGGTGAAATGATAGGGTAGATAGAGAGAAACTAGATCCGCTGGTTGGGGAGTCCAGCACTCGGGGTCTGAGAACATAAAATAGAGCCAGAACTTTCAGGAGTGAAGTTATGAAACACTTCTACACGCAAAGGGTGGGAGATGTTTGGAACTCTCTTCTGCAAACGGAAGTTGATGTTAGCTCAATTGATAATTTTAAATCTGAGGTTGTTAGATTTTTGTTAACTCTGTTAATATTGGATTTAAGGCGGGTGAATGAAGTTCAGTCAGAGATCTGCCATGATCCCAATGAATGGCGTAACAGGCTCGAGGGATCAAATGGCATACCCCTGTTCCGACGTTCCTGGTCAATGTCATCACCCACCCCAATCTTCAGCAGGCGGCGCTGGTGACCAGCAGTGACAGATCAAAGAGAGACAGAGAAAGCGGCAAGAGGAACAGAGACAGAAGCAAAAAGGTTGAGAAATGGGGAGAGGAAGTGAGAGAGAAAAATGAAGACATCGACATAGAGTTCGGGAGAGTGAACGAGAGAGACAGAGAGGTGACAAAGAGAGATTGAAAAAGAGAGGAGAGAGCAAGAAATAGAGAGAAGTAGGAGAGGCCGAAAGAGAGACAGACAGAGAGTGAGAGACGAGGATAGAGGGAGAGACGAGGATAGGGGGAGAGATAGCTGAGGTAAAGAGAGAGAGACGCAGAAGGAAACGGAGAAAGGGAGAGAGAGAGAGAGACGAATGGAGGTGGGGTGGGGGGAGAGTGATAACGATGGAGAGGGAGACAGAGAGATCGTGATTGAACGGCAGAGAATCAGCAGAGAGAGAGAGACATGGAGAGAGAGACAGAATTATAGAGACAGAGATATGGTGGGGGAGAAAGAATCAAAGACACAAACAGAGGGAGAAACAGACAGAGAGAGAGGGCGGAGGGAGGAAGAAAGAGAGGGAGAGACTGAGATGGATCAATGAGTGTAGATGGAGGGAGACAGAGAGAGAGAGTGCGAGTCGAGACAGATAGACGAGGGTAGATATGGAGAGACGGGGAAAGAAAGAGATAGAGAAAGAAAGTGGAGGGTGAGTGCCTGGAAAAGAGAGAATTAGAGGGAAATATTCAGAGGGAGAGAGTGAGAGGGAGATAAAGGGACAGAGTTACACAGTACAGGGCGAGAGACAGAGAGAGAGACAGAGAGATGGGGATGGGACATAGAGTGTAGTGGCACAGACTGTAGTGCACAGAGTGTAGTGGCACAGAGTGTCGTGGCAGAGAGAAAGAGACCGTATAAAAGGGAAGCTTGAAATTGAAGGTGAGATATATAGAAAGGGAGAGAGTTAGTGACTGAGAGAGGTGGAGACGAGAGGTGGAGAGGGAGAGAGATGGAGAGTGGAGGGAGAGAGTGAGGGGAGAGAGTGAAGAACGAAAGACGATGACACAGTGCAGAGGCAGAGAGACACCGAGAGAGGCAATGACGAGGCGGGGCAGTGACAGAGAGACAGGCAGACAGACTTTGAGAATCTGAAAAATACGGACAGAGAGATAGTGGGGTTGAGGGAGAAAGAAAGAGACAGACAGATGGAGAAACAGACAGAAAGAGAAAGAAACATTGGAGACAGAGAAACGGAAGAGAATTAATGAGAGATGGGGATGAGTCAGAGACAGAGAGAGAGAGAGAGAGAGAAAGGGGGAGAGACATGGAGGAGAGGGTGAGAGCTCGTAAAGAGCGAGGAGAGTGCGACAGAAACAGAGATAGAGGACGTGAGAGAGAAAGGGAGAGAGGAAGGGGTGAGATAGCGAGCAGAGGGAGAGCACGAGCAGAGAGCGATGAGGGTGAGACACAGAGAGAGAGTGAGGGGTTTCGGGAGGGGGACAGGGAAAGAGAGAGAGATTCCCACCGACCGATCTTCTACCAATTTCACTCAACACAATCACCCAACCTTCTCACAATATCCCTCAACAAAACTTACCACCTTCTCACCATATCCATCAACCCCACCGACCGAATTTCTCCCAACATCACTCAACCCCACCTACACACATTTACACAATATCCATCAATACCCACCTGCACACATTCTCCACATTTCACTCAAACTGCATCTAATCACCTTCTCCACATATAACTGACACACGGCTACCCAACTTCTCCCCATATCTCGCACTCCCTCTTACCATCCATCTCCCAAGATCACTCTAACCCACCGAACCACCTTCTCACAATATCTCTCAATCATAACCTACCCCCTTTATTAATATTTCCCACAATCACGCCTAACCAACTCCTCACCATATCCGTCCACCCCACCTACCACCTTCTCCACATATTCCTCAATCCCAACCGACACACCTTCTCCCCATGTCACTCAACCACACCATCCCACCTTCACACAAAATCCCTCAATTCCCAACTACAAATCACCCCCTCATATCCCTCGATCCCAACCTACCCACATTCTCTCCTTATTCCTCAAATCCACCGACACAACTTCTCAACCTATCCCTCAAACCCCAGAGACCCAAATTCTCACCATATCCCTCAGTACAACCTAACCAACTCCCAATAACACTCAAATCACAGCCAGAAACCTTCTCCCCATAACAATCAACCCCACCTGCCCATATTCTCACAACATCCCTCATTCCCCACCAACACACCTTCCCAACATATACCTCAATCCCATCTACCAACTTCTAACCATGTCAGTCAATCCCAACTAACCACATTCCCAGATCCCTCAATCAACATCCATGCACCTTAACCCCATATCCCTCAATCCCACCAACCCAACTTCTCAGCATAGTCCTCAATCCCCACCAAAATACTTTCCTTCCGTATCCCACAAAAGCACCATCTCAGCAGATCATTCAAACACACCCAACCACCTTCTCACTATATCCATTAATTACCACTTAACCACCATCTCACCATATCCGTCTACCGCACCAACAAACATTCTACCCATATCCCTCAATCCTCACCTACATACCTTCTCCCCATAATCACTGAACCCCACCGACCCGCATTCACAAAAATCCCGCAATCCACAACTACCTCTCATATCCCTGAACCCCCTATTGACGTATTTCCGCCATATCCTTCAATTCCCACTTCATCATGGGTGACTTAGCATTAAATTGTGGAGTGTGTCCGAGATGATATTTTAGACCAGTATGTTGAGGAGCTAATTTGGGAACAGGCTATCCTAGATTGGGTATTGAGCATTGAGAAGCGGTTAATTCATAACCTTGTTGTGCGGGGTGCTTTCGGGAAGAGTGACCGTAACATGCTAGAATTCTTCATTAAGATAGAAAGTGAAGTCGTACAATCCGAAAGTAGGATACTAAATCTAAACAAAGGAAACGAGGAAGGTATGAGGAGTGAGTTGGCTATGATAGATTTGGAACCTTCATTAAAAGGCATGACGGTGGATAGGCAATGGCTGACATTTAAAGAAAAATGCATGAATTGCAACAGTTATACATTCCAATCTGGCACAAAAAGACAAAACGAAACGAGTCCCAAACATGGCAAACAAAAGAAATTATGGATAGGATGAGATCCAAAGAGGAGTCATAGAAATTTGCCAGAAAATGTAGCAAGCCTGAGGATTGGGAGCTGTTTAGAATTGTGCAAAAAAAGAGCCAAGAGATTGATTGAGAGGGAAAAATAGAGTATGAGTGTGAACTTGCAAGGAACATAAAAGCGGATTGCCAGAACTTCACAAGAGGGAATATGATATTGAGATAGAGGATCAGCCATGATCATATTTAATGGTAAGGCAGGCTCGAAGGGCCGAATGGCCTACTCCTGCTCCTATTTTCTATGATTCGATGACTCGGTTGCCTAGATTTCCACTTTCAGCAGGTGGTGTCAGATCGACCGTCCATTACACACCATGCCACATTTTCACATCGATTCCATTAAAAGTAATTGACAGAATATTATGGGCTGATTGCCTGCAATTTCCGAAAGTGCTCTCCCGGGGAGTGACGCTCCACCGCAAGTTGCACTGCCCGGATTGTGAGTCCGCTGAAGGTCGAATTAACCCCCGGTGATAACTGGGGGAGAACAAAACCCTGCACGGCCTCGGTTTCGCGCTCTCCACAGTTTGTTTGATTAGTTTCCCTTTTCGGGTCTTGCACATTTTAACCATTTTAACATTTTTGTTCTTGAAATGTCTCTCATTTACTCCGCAGATATGTTTTGTCATCTCTCAATTCCTTAATATCCTGAAGTAGATTCCAGGTCAGTCAACGCATGAAATTCCATCTAACTCCCGTTTGTCGCCTCCGTTCTGTCCTTTTTCCCAGTTCCACTAAAATTGTTTCACTTTGTTTTCAGTCCACACTAGAGTTAGACCTGAACCGTTACCCTGTCCTTTGTCCAGATACTGACCGATCCGCTGAGTATTTTCACCTCTTCCTTTCATTGTTTCAGATTCACAATAAATGCAGTTTGATCCATTTCTTTCCAGTTTGGTCTGTTTCTCTTCTGTTACTTTCTCTGATTCTACGCTCTGATATCTTGTTAGTTTTGTGAGTTTAAATAATCCAAACTCATCCTGTTCCCCTCCCACTTACCCGATGTTCTTGTCCACTGAAATGCCTCTCGTATGTTGACAACAAGCTGACTCCGTCCACCCCTTCTTCAACTTCCTGTTCCAGTCTGCCCCGGTAGAATTTCGTGAACTGGACCAGTTGGTAACCGTCAGACTTGATCAAGAACTCAGTGATCGCAGTGTTCGGTCTGTGAACAACAATGGAGAAAACCAAACACATTATCGACCTTCCATCGGGGCGGCGACATTTCCTCTGACACCAAACGGCTGACTCCTCCTCTGAGCCATGTTATCAAATACCTTCCGAAAACCCATATATGCCGCATGTGTTACAATCCATTGACCTATATAGTCACGTCTCAAAAAGGCTGTGTACAATTTGTCAAATACGATGTCAAATGTCCACAGTTAATCCGTTCGAACCTTCCCCGAATCTGAAATGCTCACTAATTACATGTCTTTTTAAAAGGCATATGCTGTCAGTCCCGGATCATTCTGTGTCTGTTTAAAATGGGTGTACAGTCAGTCCCGCATCATTCTGTGTCTGTTTCAAATGGGTGTGCTGTCAGTCCCGGATCAGAGAATCAAGTTGCTGTTCAGAGCCTGAACCCATAGACGGCTCGATCAAACTGGAGATCACAACCAAATGAGATGAACTGGGGCATGAAAAGCTTTCAATTAATGAAACAAATACTTCAAACAGGATGTATTGACCCTACACAGAAATACGGAGATCAGAGGAGCATGTAGCTCAGGCAAAGGAGTTATGAAGGGAGATTTTAATTTTCACATAGACTGAGACACAAAGGCAATACATTTCCAGAATGCATCCAGGACAATTTTCTGAAACAATATCATAGAACTGAGAGGTTACACGTGTCAGGAAAGAGAGAACAAGCTGGGGCTTTTTTCTCCAGAAAAGAGAAGACTTAGGAGTGACGTGATAGAGGTTTATAAGATTAATGATGTGTTTGATAGTTTATACCTGAAGAAGATGTTTCCAATTGAAGGGAAGACTCGAACCAAGGGCCATTATTATCAGATCGTCACTAATAAATCGAATTGAATCGAATAATGAATTCAGTAAAAACGTCTTAACCCAGAGACTGGTGAGAATGTGAAACTCGCGCCCACGAAGTGTAGTTGAGAAGAATCGCAAAGATGCATTTAAGGGGAATTTTGATAAACAGATGAGAGAGAAAGAACATAAGAACATAACAAATGTGAGCAGGAGTAGGCCATCCGGGCCCTCGAGCCTGCTCCACCATTCAATCAGATCATGCTTGATCTTCCACCTCAACTCCACCTTCCCGCCCGATCCCCAAATCCCTTGATTCCCCTCGAGCCCAAAATTCTATGAATTCCAGCCTTGAATATAGTCAACGACTCAGCATCCACAGCCCTCTGGGTAGAGAATTCCATTGATTCACATCCCTCTGAATGAATAAATTCCTCCTCATCTCAGTCTTTCATGGCCGACCCCTTATCTGAAGACAATTTCCCCTTGTTCTCGACTCGACAGCCAAGGGAAGCAATCTCTCCGGATCTATCCTGACAAGTCCCCTCAGAATCTTATGTTCTATTTTAGATGTTTCAATGAGATGGCAGAGGAATAGATGCACATATTGATGGGGTTAGATGGAGAAGGATAGGTGTGGGGTGGTTTATAGCATAAGCACCGGCATGGACCTATTGGGCTGTATGGCCTGTTTCTGAGCTGAGCAGTCCACGAAATTCTGTAATCTTAGCCTACATTCGGCCCGCCATGCTTGTGCTAGCTTTTTGAAAGAACTGCCCAATTTAGTCCTACAACCCAGCGATTTCCTCATCACCCTGCAAATTATTCCTCTTCAATGACATGTCCAATTGCCGTTTGAAAGTGCCGATGGAATGTGGTTCCACCGCTCTTTTAGGTATTGCATTCCACATAATAACAAACCTCGATGAAAAAATATTTCTTCATTTCCCATTGAGATATATTGCCAAGTATTTTTTATCTCAGAGGGGAGCGGTGGAGAGAGAGAGAGAGAGAAAGTGGAGTGCGCGAGAAAGACAGAGTAGAAGGTGACAGAGAGGGTACAGACAAATAGAGTAGGAGAAAGAGGAGAGTAATGTGAGGAAGAGAGATAGAGAGAAAGTAGAAGGAGACAGAGAGAGTACATACAGAGAGAGAACGAGAGACAGAGATAGAGAGAGAGGAGATTCGGGTGAGAAAGAGAGAATGAGAGAGAGTAGAAGAAGACAGAGAGGGTAAAAGGATAGAGGGTAGAGAGGATGAGACAGAGACAAGAGGGAGATAAGGAGAGCACAAGAAGAGAAAAAGAGACAAAAAGGGGAAGACAGATAAAGACCACGAGGAGAGTGATAGAGAACGACAGAGGGACAGAGAGAGGAAGAGAAACAGACAGAGAGAGTAACAGGGGAGTGACGGACCGAGAGAGGGAGAGACAGGGACAGAGCGAGTGATTGAGACTGGTCAGAGAGAGAGAGTAGAGTGAGAGAGAGAGAGAGCGAGAGATAGAGAGAAACAATCAGGATCAAAGCATCAGAGGGCGTTGGAATCACCGAGAAGGGGGGAAGTTATTGATCTTTGGGGAAGGAGCAGGCTTCATCCCAGTCTCTATTGGTAGATCTCACACGGTGTGCGGCTGACGCCCACATACAGAGCATGGGAGAATGTAGAGGGAGCTTTACTCTGTATCTAAACAGTGATGTTCCTGCCCTGAGAGTGTTTGAATGGATAGTGTACAGGGAGCTTGACTCTCTATCTAACTCGTGCTCTACCTGCCCTGGAAATATTCAATGGGACACTGTAGAGGGATCTGTACTCTCTATCTAACCCATGCTGTACATGCATGGGAGTGTTTGATGGGACTGTGTAGAGGGGGCTTTACTCTCTATCTAACCCGTTCTCTTTCGAACTTGTGAACAGTTCAGAATGAGGTGGTTGATATTCCTCATGCCTCACATTCCTAAGCATTAAACACTGTGACAATGTTTTATTTTGCTCCACCCTGTTATTATAAAACTCTTTCTGTTCACCTCCGATGGTTCTGCCTCTCGCATGGATCCGTGTTCCACCGGCAGTTGCCGCACGGGTCAGCGCTGAGGGTGGTTATTGTACCATGGGGTGTATCACTGCCAGTCCACGTCGTGTGCTCCCGTAACAAGCCCAACCCACCGACTCCATCCCTCTCCCTTGACACCGTCTGATGCTGAAACAGACCATTCACAACCATTGACGTCCAATTTGACCCTGAGCTGAGATTCCGACCACATATTCTCTCCATCACCAAGTCCGCCTACTTCCATCTCTGTTACTCGCCCGTCTCTGCTTCTGTCTCATCTCATCTGTTGCTGAAACTCTTGTCCGTGCCTTTGTTACCGCGAAACTGGATTATTCCAATGCTCTTCTGGCCAACCTCCCATCTTCCACCCTTCATTAAATTCAGCTCATCCAAAACTCAGCTGCCCGTATCCGAATTCGCACAAAGTCCGTTTCAATCATCACGTAAATTGGCTCCCTGTTGGGCGACGCCTCGATTTTAAAATTCTCATCGTTGTGTTCAAATCCTTCCACGGCCATCGATCCCCCTATCTCTGTAACCTCCCCCAAGAATTCAACCCCATCCTCCCCCACTGAGGTCTCTGCGCTCCTCATTCTGGCCTCTTGCGCATCCCCGATTTCTTGCACTCCACCATTGGCGGCCGTGCCTTCAACTGCCTGGTCACCAGCCTCTGGAATTCCCTCCGTTAACTCTCGAGTTTACTCTCCTCCTTTATGAAGCTCCTTGAAATGCACCTTCTCACAATAACCCTCAATCCACACCTGCCCACCTTCTCCCCACATCACCAAAGCCTACCTACTCGCCTTCTCCACATATCCCTTAATCCCCAACTGAAAACCTTCTCTCCCTAACGCTCAACGCGACCTACCCACCTTCCCACCATATCCCTCAATCCCCACCTACACGTCTTCCCACGATATCCCTCAATCCCCACCTACCCGTCTTCCCACGATATCCATCAATCCCCACCTACCCGTCTTCCCACGATATCCCTCAATCCCCACCTACCCACCTTCCCACCATATCCCTCAATCCCCACCTACCCGTCTTCCCACGATATCCCTCAATCCCCACCTACCCGTCTTCCCACGATATCCCTCAATCCCCACCTACCCGTCTTCCCACGATATCCCTCAATCCCCACCTACCCGTCTTCCCACGATATCCCTCAATCCCCACCTACCCGTCTTCCCACGATATCCCTCAATCCCCACCTACCCGTCTTCCCACGATATCCCTCAATCCCCACCTACCCACCTTCCCACCATATCCCTCAATCCCCACCTACCTGCTCATTCTCACCAAGCAACCTTCTCCCCTTATCCGTAATTCACAACTACCCACCTTCTCAAGAGTTCAGAACATACTCCTCTCATTAAGGTGAGTTTGGACTCAGAATCACTCCCAGGAGTATTCCAGTTTCTGAAGGGGTATAAAGAGCTATTTTGTTCCTGATACTCAATCTTTCCCTCCAACTCTGAATCAACTCTCACACTAACCTGGTTGACTTAACTGCCCTCTGAAATATGGCCTCGGTATCAGACAGGCGCACCCAGCCCAGACGGGCCTGCAAAGTGCTTCTCACTAACGTCTGTGAACTGGTGCCAAAGTTGGGAGATCTGTCCCAAGGACTCGTCAAGCAATAACCTGACATCGTCATTATGAGCCGGGGCTCAGTGGGTAGCATCTGGCCTCAGAGTCAGAAGGTCGTGCGCTCGAACCCCACACACACCAGAGACTTGAGCATCTTAATCCTGGCCGACAATTTCCTGTGCCAGTACTGTGGGAGCGCTGCACGCTCAGAGGATCAGGACTGAGGGAATGCTGCACTGTCAGAGGAGCAGTACTGAGGAAGCGCCGCACGGTCGGAGGGTCAGTATTGAGAGAGTGTTGCACTTTCGGAGGGACAGTAAAAAAGGAGTGCTGCACTGTCGGAGGTTCAGTACTGAGGGAGTGCTGCACTGTCGGAAGGTCAGTCCTGAGGGAGTGCTGCACTGTCGGAAGGTCAGTACTGAGGGAGTGCTGCACTGTCGGAAGGTCAGTACTGTGGGAGGGCTGTACCCTTTGAAGTGTCGTCATTTGGATGAGATGTTCAACCGAGTGCGCTCATATCAGTCTTTAATGGCCGAGCCCTTATCTGGGGAATGGGGAATGACTGTTCCCCATTGGTCTAGATTCACCAGTCAGTGCAATCACCATCTATCCTGTCAAGTCCCTCAGAATACCATATGTTTCTATGAGATGAGAAAGGAATAGGATATGTTGATGGGGTTAGATGAAGAAGGGTGGTCTTTTGCTCGTGTGGAACATAAACCCCGGCATGTATCTATTGTGCCGAATGGCCTGTTTCTCAGCTGTGCAAATCTAAGTATTTCTGGAATCTTAGCATACATTGGGCCCGTCATGCCTGTGCTGGCTCTTTGAAAGAACACACTGGAGATCACAACCCACTGAGGGGAACTGGGACATGAAAAGCTTTCAATTAATGAAACAAATACTTCAAGCAGGAAGTATTGAGCCCACACAGAAATACGGAGATCAGAGGAGCCTGTAGCTAAGGCAAAGCAGTTATGAACGGAGATTTTAATTTTCCCATTGACTGCCTTATAATGGCAATACTTTTCCCGAGTGCATCACGGACAGTTTACTGAAACAATATCATAGAACGGGGAGGATATAACTATCACGAAAGAGAGAACAAGCTGGATGTCTTTTCTCTGTAAAAGAGAAGACTGAGGAGTGACCTTATAGAAGTCTTTAAGTTTAATGACGGGTTTGATACGGTAGACGGAGAGAAGATGATTCCACCCGCGGGTGAGAGCAGAACTAGGGGTTAAAAATCGAAGCTAGTCAATGATAAATCCAATATTAACTCAGGAGAAACTCCTTTACCCAGAGAGTGGTGAGAGTGAGCAACTCGCTACCACAAGTGAGTTGAGGCGACGAGCAAAGATGCTGTTAAGATTAAGCTCGATAAGCACACGAGGGATGAGGGAATAGAAGGATACCTTGATTTGGTCATGATGAAGCAGGGTGAAAGGAGGACCATGTGGAGCAGAAGACAACGGCATGGACTCTTTGGGACGAATGTCTGAACGGTGTATGTTGGGGGTAAGATAAAGAGAGACGGAGAGAGTAAAGGGAGAAAGAGAGAGTAGAGGGAGAAAGAGAGCACGATCGAGACAGAGAGAGACATACAGAGAAAGACAAAGAGTTTGAGGAACTGAAAATCGAGAAACAGAGGAGGGATAAGTAAATAGAGACCGGAGGAGATGTTTTGGAAATGCCTGTCAGCTGTTGGCAGCAAAACAATAGCCACTTGTTGCTGCTTCAATGGATTTTTTTCCAGGAAGAATGTTGACAAAAACAGCAATTTGTATTTTAACACCAATCGGACTGAGAGACTGGAGCAGAGCATCGAAGAAAGGGAGAATGAACGAGAATGGAGGAAGGCAGTGATCTCAGGAAAAGCCCACGCTCCATCCCGGTGTCCGTTAGTAGATATCAACCGGAGTGGGATTGAGACCCACACACAGAGCATGGGAGAGTGCAGAGGGACTTTTACTCTGTATCTCACCAGTGTTGTAACTGGCCTCGGAGTGTTTGATGGGACAGTGTAGAGGGAGCTTTACTCTGTTTCTAACCCTGTACCTGAACTGGGACTGTTTGACGGGACAGTGCAGATGCAGCTTTACTCTGTTTCTAACCCCTATTTCACCTGCCCTGGGAGTGTTTGTTGTGACATTTTAGAGGGAGCTTTACTCTATATCTGACCCATTTTATTCCTATCCATGGAACAGTTTAAACGACGGTGGTTGGTATTTCCCATGCCTCATGTTGCAAAGCATTAAGTCCGTGACTGTGTTTCTGTTGGTGAGCCCTGTTATTACAAAAATCTTGCTGTTCACACCGGAAGGTTCTGTTTTTCACTGGTTTTCGGTTCCTCGAGCAATTCCTTCACAGGTCAGTGTTGAGTGTGGCAATTGTATCATGGTCGGGGGTGGGGGGGGGGGGGCATCATTCCCAGGGCCCACCATCGTGCAGACACAGAGAGAGTAGATCGTTGTCCATTCAATGAGAGATCAAAACACAGTCCAGACACTGAGAGAGGAGATCAGTCCAGACATTGAGAGAGGAGATCACAGTCCAGACACTGAGAGAGGAGATCACAGTCCAGACACTGATAGTGGTGATCACAGTCCAGACACTGAGAGAGGAGATCACAGTCCAGACACTGAAAGTGGTGATCACAGTCCAGACACTGAGAGAGGAGATCACAGCCCAGAATCTGAGAGATGTGTTCACAATCCAAGCACTGAGAGAGGAGATCACAGTCCAGAATCTGAGAGATGTGTTCACAATCCAAGCACTGAGAGAGGAGATCACAGTCCAGAATCTGAGAGATGTGCTCACAATCCAAGCACTGAGAGAGGAGATCACAGTCCAGACACGGAGAGAGGCGATCTCAGTCCGGTCAGTGAGAGAGGAGATCAGAGTCCCAACACTGAGAGAGGTGATCACAGTCCAATTGCTGAGAGGGTATTGCAGTCCAGACACTGAGAGATCAAAGTCCAGACACTGAGAGAGGAGATCACATTCCAGCCATGAGAGAGGTGATGACAGTCCATAAAGTGAGCGTTTCAAGAGCAAAATATTAAAAAGAACAGACACACAAGGGTTATAATCTCTGGATTATTACCTAAGCCACGTGCAAATAGTCGTAGGGATAAGCAGATTAGGGAGGAGAACACATGGATGAAGGAGTGGTGTAGGAAGGAGAGGTTCCATTTCGTGGGACACTGGCACCTGTACTCGGACACGATGGAATTGTACCGTTGGGACCGGCTCCACGTGACCCGGGCTGGCACCAGGGTTCCAGCGTTAAGAATAAATACGGCTTTAAATTTGTAATTGGGTCTAGAGCTCAGTTGGAAAAGTAATATAAATAACAATTCTGGAACAAAAAGGAAGAGCGTAGAATGATAGTCAGAAATTATGCTTTCAGCACTACATGTAAAGGAAAAACTGAAAGATGAAAAGTAATTAAATCTGGAGAGAGAAATAAGGAATGTGTGTGTTACAATACTGATTGATGAAAAGTAATTCAATCTGGAGAGAGAAATAAGGAATGTGTGAGAAATACAATATTACAATATGGGCAGGGTGTGTGGCCCAAATAAGCGTTCTTTATACAAACGCATGAAGTATAAGCAACAAATTGAATGAAATGTGGGCACAAATTCAACCTACAGGGTACGAAATGGTAGCCATTAGTGAGGCATGGCTGTACAACAGTCAGAAATGGGAACTGAATATACCAGGTTATAAGGTCTATAGGAAGGATAGGAGAACTGGTAGAGGGGGAGGAGTATAGTGAGTGATTAAGGATGAAATTTATTCATTGATAAGAGATGATATAACGAGAGGTAGGCAGTCAGTGGGAACTTTATGCGTAGAATTAGGAAATAGAAAACGATTTAATCCCAAAGTGGGAGTTGTGTATAGAACCCCTGTAGCAGCTGTGAAGCGGCAGAATGTATAAATGGGGAGATTAGACAAGCATGTAGCAAAGGCAGAGTGGTTTATATGGGGATCGATTTTAACTTTCATATAGATTGGGATAAACAGACGAGCTCATGTCAGAAATGTAACGAATTTCTTGAGTATGTACAGGAAAACTTTCTGCAACAATATGACCGAGGAGAAACAAGGAGGCAGGCCACAGTAGAATTAATAATGAGCAATGGGCCAGATTTAATGAACAGCCTAACGGTGTACGAACATTGATCTAAATTGGAAAACTGTACATGTCACTCCACTATTTAAGAAAGGTGATAGAAGGAAACCAGGGAATTATAGACCAGTTCGCCAAACATCTGTTTTCGAGAAATTACTCGAGTCTCTAATTAAGGATAGTGACTGAACACATTGAAAATTTTCAGCTGATCGAAAGAGCCAGCATAGATTTTGTTTCAAAGAGGTGACTAAAGTAGTGGACAGGGGAATGTCTATGGAATTTGTTTCTATGGACTTCCAAAAGGCATTCGATAAAGTCCCTCAGAAGAGACTGTTAGCTAAAGTTGAAGCTGATGGAATTGAGGGAAAATGATTGACCTGGTTAGGAAATTGGCAGAGCGGCAGGAGACATTGGGCCTGAAGTCGCTGCGAGCGGCGAGGCAACACTCACTGCAGCTCATGCGAATTAAATTAACAAAAATACTGACTCTAGGCTCTGTGGCGATGAATTGCTTGAATTTGAACTTTACAAAAATTGTGCTCTATCAACCCAGCCTCTGAGCAGCGTGATTTGCCGCGTAGCTGGAAAGGTGTGTGAGGAGAAGACACGAACACAAATTCGGTAAGGACGAGACGTCCCGCCCACAGAATTAGGCTGCATTGCTCAAACAATCAAGCAGACTTCATTCCTTTAAAGTTTGCATTCTGTATGGTATTGTAATTTTTTTCTAAAATCAAAAACCAACGAAATAATTGATTTAAAAATTAATATTGTAATTTTCATTCTTCTTCAACCACCAAAAAACTAATACAATAAGGAGTGATATGAGAGTCCTCGTTTATAAAAGTTCATCTTTACTTGATTGGCAGTAATTAAAACTTACCGAGCTGTTAAAACTCATTTTGGACTTTGTATTTGCTGGAATGATACCTGGACATCAAGGGTTAAATAATGATGATAGATTACACAAACTAGGGTTGCATTCTCTGGAATTTGCAAGATTAAGGGTTGATTTGTTCGAATTTTTCAAGCTATTAAGGGGAACTGATAGGGAAGGCAGCGAGAAACTATGTCCGCTGGTTGGGGAGTCCAGGACTATGGGTCTCAGCCTAAAAATTAGAGCCAGAACTTTCAGGAGTGAAGTTATGAAACACTTCTACACGCAAAGGGTGGGAGATATTTGGAACTCTCTTCTGCAAACGGAAGTTGGTGTTAGCTCAATTGTTAATTATAATTCTGAGGTTGATAGATTTTTCTTAACTCTGTTAATATTGGGGTTAAGGCGGGTAAATTAAGTTCGGTCAGAGATCCGCCATGATGCCATTGAATGGCGCAACAGGCTCCAGGGATCAAAATGCCGACTCCTGTTCCGACGTTCCTGGTCAATGTCATCACCAACCACAATCTTCAGCAGGCGACACTGCTGACCAGCAGTGTCAGAGCAAAGAGAGACAGAGAAAGGGGCAAGAGAAAGGGTGACATAAGCAAAAAGGTAGAGGGAGGGAGAGAGAAAAATGAAGACATAGAGATATAGTTCGTGAGAGAGAACGAGAGAGACAGACATGTGACAAAGAGAGATAGAAACAGAGAGAAGAGACCAATAAATAGAGATAAATAGGAGAGGCCGAAAGGGAGACAGACAGAGAGGGAGAGACGAGGATAGAGGGAGAGAGGAGTATAGAGGGAGAGATAGCTGAGGAAAGAGAGTGAGACTCAGAGGGAGATGGAGAGAGAGAAAGAGAGAGACGAATTGTGGGAGAGAGAGAGAGCGATGGAGAGGGAGACAGAGAGATAGTGATAGAAAGGCAGAGAATCAGCAGAGAGAGAGACACATGGAGAGAGAGAGAGAGAGAATTATAGAGACAGAGAGATGGTGGGGGCGAAAGAATGAAAGACACAAACAGAGGGAGAAACAGACAAACAGAGAGGGCGGAGGGAGGAATAAAGAGAGGGAGAGACGGGGATGGATCAGAGAGTGTAGATGGAGGGAGACAGAGAGAGAGCGAGTAGAGACAGAGAGAGTAGGGTAGATGTAGAGAGACGGAGAAAGAAAGAGAGTGAGAAAGAGAGTGGAGGTTGAGTGACTGGGAAAGAGAGAGCATCAGACGGAAAGATTCAGAGTGAGAGAGTCAGAGGGAGAGAAAGGGACAGAGTTAGAGAGTTTAGGGAAAGAGACAGAGAGAGAGACAGAGAGATGTGGATGGGTCAGAGAGTGTAGTGGCAGAGAGTGTCGTGGCACAGAGTGTCGTGGCAGTAGCAAAGAGAACGAGTACAAGGGAAGCTTGAAATTGAAGGTGAGATATATAGAAAGGGAGAGAGTTACTGACTGAGAGAGGTGGAGATTAGAGGTGGAGAGGGAGAGATATGGAGAGTAGAGCGAGAGAATGAGAGGAGAGAGTGAAGAACGAAAGAGGGAGACACAGTGCAGAGGCAGAGAGACACCGAGAGGGAGAATGAGGAGGGGGTGGGGAGTGTGACAGAGAGACAGGCAGACAGACTGTGAGAATCTGAATAATAAGGACAGAGAGATAGTGGGGGTGAGGGAGAAAGAAAGAGACAGACAGATGGAGAAAAAGACAGAAAGCGAGAGAAACAATGGAGACAGAAAAACGGAAGTGAAATATTGAGAAATGGGGAAGAGAGAGAAAGAGAGAGAGAGGGAGGAGAAGGGGGAGAGATATGGAGTAAAGGGTGAGAGCGAGGAGAGTGCGACAGACACAGAGAGAGAGAGGCCGAGAGAGAGAGGGAGAGAGGAAGGGGTGAGATAGAGAGCAGAGGGAGAGCACGAGCAGAGAGCGAGGAGGGTGACAGAGAGAGAGAGAGTGAGGGGTATAGGGAGAGGGACAGGGAAAGAGAGAGAGACTCCCACCTACCAATTATCTACCCTTTTCATTCAACACAACCACCCAAAACCTTCTCACGATATCCCTCAACAAAACTTACCACCTTCTCACCATATCCATCAACCCCACCTACCGAAATTCTCCCCATATCACTCAACCCCACCGACACACATTCACACAATATCCATCAATCCCCACTTAAACACATTCTCCACATTTCATTCAAACTCCACCTAATCACCATCTCCACATCTCCCTGTCACACGGCTACCCATCTTCTCCCCATATCTCTCACTCCCTCCTACCATCCATTTCCCAAGATCACTCTAACCCACCGAACCACCTTCTCACAATATCTCTCAATCATAACCTACCCCCTTCATTAATATTTCCCAAAATCACACTTAACCAACTCCTCACCATATCCGTCCACCCCACCTATCCATCTTCTCCCCATTTCACTCAACTACACCTACCCACCTTCAGTCAAAATCCCTCAATTCCCAACTACCAATCATCCCCCATATCCCTCAATCCCCACCTACCTTTCTTACCCCCAAATACCTCAATCCCCACCGACCCACATTATCACCTTATTCCTCAACCCCACCTAAACAACTTCCCACCATATCTCTCAATACCACCTAAAAACCTCCCCATGTTCATCAAACCAGAGCTACACAACTTATCCCCATAACACTCAACCCCACCTACCCACATTCTCACAACATCCCTCAATCACCACCTACAATTCTTCGCACCATATACCTCAATCCCCACCTAACCGCCTTCTCTTCATATTCCTCACTCATACTTACCCATCTTCTCCAAATATTCCTCAATCCACACATATCCATCGACTCACCATATGCCTAAACTCACCTACCCACCTTTTCAAAAAATCTCTCAACCCCACATTCCAACCTTCGACCCATGTCCCACATAACCACCTTCACGCCATATCATTCAATCCCCAACTACTAACCCAACTTCTCCCTATATCCCTCAATTCCACCTACGCAACTTCTCAGCATAGCCCTCAAAGCCAAACTAACTACCTTCTCTCCGTATCCCACAAACTCACCGACGCACCATCTCCACAGATCACTCAAACACACCCAACCACCTTCTCACTATATCCATTATTACCACTTACCCACCCCCTCACCATATCCGTCAACCCCACCTACCCACATTATCGTCATATCCCTCAATCGCACCTATACACCTTCTCCCCTTATCACTCAACCCCAACTACACACATCAAAAAAAAATTCCTCAATCCACAACGACCTCCCATATCCCTCAATCACCTGAAGACATCTTTACGCCATATCCCTGAATCCCAACTTAATCATGGCTGACTTTCACCTAAATATATACTGGCCAATCCAAATTAGCAATAATACTGCGGGGCATTAATTACTGGAGTGTGTACGAGATGGTTTTTCAAACCAATATGTTGAGCAGGCAATTCGGGAACAGGCTATTCTAGATTGGGTATGGTGCATTGAGAAGCGGTTAATTGAAAACATTGTTGTGCGGGGTCCTTTAAAGGAGAGTAACTGTAACATGATAGTATTCTTCATTAAGATAGAAAGTGAAGGAGTGCAATCCGAAACTCGGGTACTAAATCGAAGGTATGAGGAGTGAGTTGGCTATGATAGATTTGGGACCTTCATTAAAAGGCATGACGGTGGATAGGCAATGGCTAACATTTTAGGAACGAATGCATGAATCGCAACAGTTTTCCATTCCATTCTGGCACAAAAACACAGAAGGACAAGAGCCGCAACCATGGCTAACAAAATAAGTTAAGGCTAGGATGCGATGCAAAGTGGAGTCATATCAATTTGCCAGAAAATGCAGCAAGCATGAGGATTGGGAGCAGTTTTGAACGGATCAAAAAAGGGACAAGAGATTGATTAAGAGGGAAAAATAGAGAATGAGAGAGAACATGCAAGGAACATAAAAGCGGACTGTAAAAACTTCTACAAACGGGAATATGATATTGAGATAGACGATCAGCCATGATCATATTGAAAGGCAGAGCAGGCTCGAAGGGCCGAATGGCCTACTCCTGCTCCTCTTTTCTATGATTCGATGACTCGGTTGCCAAGATTTCCACCTTCAGCAGGTGGTGTCAGATCGACCGTCCATTACACACCGTCCTCCATTTTCACTTCCATTTACTTCGATACTATTAAAAGTAATTGACAGAATATTATGGGCTGATTGCCTGCAATTTCCGAAAGTGCTCTGCCGGGGAGTGACGCTCCACCGCAAGTTCCACTGCCCGGATTGTGAGTCCGCTGAAGGCAGAATTAACCCCCGGTGATGAATGGGGCAGAACAAAACCCCGCACGGCCTCGGTTTCGCGCTCTCCACAGTTTGTTTGATCAGTTTCCGTGTTCGGGTTTGATACATTCAATCATTTTAACATTTTTGTTCTTGAAATGTCTCTCCTTAACTCCGCAGATATTTTTTGTCATCTCTCAATTCCTTGATATCCTGAAATAGATTCCAGGTCAGTGAAAGAATGACATTCCCACTAACTCCTGTTTGTCGCCTCTGTTCTGTCCTTTTCCCAGTTCCACTAAAACTGTTTCACTTTGTTTTCAGTCCACACTAGAGTTATAACTGAACCGTCACCCTGTCCTTTGTCCAGATACTGACCAATCCGTTGGGTATTTTCACCTCTTTCTTTCATTTTTCAGATTCACAATAATTGCAGTTTGAACCATTTATTTCCAGTTTGGTCTGTTTCTCTTCTGTTACCTTCTATGATTCTAAGATCTGATCGTCTATTCGTTTTGTGATGTTTAAATCATCCAAATTGATCCCATGTCCCTCCCACTTACCTGATGTTCTTGTCCACTGAAATGCCTCTCGTATGTTGACAACGAACTGACTCCGTCCACCCCTGCTTCAGCTGCCTGTTCCAGTCTGTCCCGGTAGAATTTCGTCAACTGGATCAGTTGGTAACCTTCAGACTTTGTCAAGAACTCAGTGATCGCAGTGTTCGGTCTGTGAACAACAATGGAGAAAATTATCACATTATCGACTTTCCATCCGGGCGGCGTCATTTCCTCTGATACCAAACGGCTGACGCCTCCTGTGAGCCACGTTATCAAATACCTTCTGAAAACCCATATATGCCGCATGTGTTACAATCCATTGACCGATATATTTTCGTCTCAACACGGCTGTATCAAATTTGTCAAATACAATGTCAAATGCTACAGTTAGCCGTTGCAGCCTTCACTGAATCTTAAATGCTAAATAATTCGACGTGAAATTTCAGATTCGAGGGGTTTGTCCACAAATGACGTGGACTAATTAGTCTCGAGTTATCTTTTTTTAAATTCCTTCTTGGGACGTGGACGTCGCTGGCGAGCCGGCATTTATTGCCCATCCCTAATTGCCCTTGAGAAGGTGGTAGTGAGACGCCATCTTTAACCGCTGCAGTCCGTGTGGTGAAGGTTCTCTCACAGTGCTGTTAGGAAGGGAGTTCCAGGATTTTGACCCAGCGACGATGAAGGAAAGGCGAAATATTTCCAAGTCGGGATGGTGTATGACTTGGAGGGGAACGTGCAGGTGGTGTTGTTCCCATGTACCTGCGGCTCTTGTCCTTCTAGGTGGTAGAGGTCTCGGGTTTGGGAGGTGCTGTCGAAGAAGCCTTGGCGAGTTGCTGCAGTGCATCCTGTGAATGGAGCCACTGCAGCCACTGTGCGCCGGTTGTGAAGGGAGTGAATGTTTCGGGTGGTGGATGGGGTGCCAATCAAGCGGGCTGCTTTGTGCTGGATGGTGTCGAGCTTCTTGAGTGTTGTTGGAGCTGCAGTCATCCAGGCAAGTGTGGAGTATTCCATCACACTCCTGACTTGTGCCTTGTAGATGGCGGAAAGGCTTTGGGGAGTCAGGAGGTGAGTCACTCGCCGCAGAATACCCAGCCTCTGACCTGCTCTTGCAGCCACATTATTTATATGGCTGGTCCAGTTAAGTTTCTGGTCAATAGTGACCCCCAGGATGTTGATGGTGGGGGATTCGGCGATGGTAATGCCGTTGAATGTCAACGGGAGGTGGTTAGACGGTCTCTTGTTGGAGATGGTCATTGCCTGGCACTTGTCTGGCGCGAATGTTACTTGCCACTTGTCAGCCCAAGCCTGGATGTTGTCCAGGTCATGCTGCATACGGGCTCGGACTGCTTCATTATTTGAAGGGTTGCGAATGGAACTGAACACTGTGCAATCATCAGCGAACATCCACATTTCTGACCTTATAATGGAGGGAAGTTTATTGATGAAGCCGCTGAAGATGCTTGGCCCAGGACACTGCTCCGAGGAACTCCTGCAGCAATGTCCTGGGGCTGAGATGATTGGCCACCAACAACCACTGCTATCTGATTGACACATTCTCCTTATTTTAACACAGACATTACTTGGTCTCTTTCAGTCCACCTGGACATTTTCGTCAACAATTGTGTTATCAAAATTTGTGAGTTTTGAAAAATTGTGGTCATAGTCCCTCCTATCTGCTCTCTGAATTCCTTTAAAAGCCTCGGTTGCGTTATCTCTGAGCTCAGTGGCATATCCAGCTCGGCAATTAAATTCACAACCAAATCCTTCCCTAAAATTGTCTCGAAATATGGCTCGCTGAAGATGCTGTATCGACGCCTTTGTATTGAATAATTTTACTGTAGACAGTTTGATACTGTGATACTTTGATGCTTTGAAACCAACATTTGCACATCTGCCATCATTTTTAGAAACTGACTGAAATATTTTGTATCTCCCCAAAAGTTCATCAACTCCAGCCCTGTCTTTGCGACACGAGAACACATCTCTCATGATTCTGACTTTCCAAACGTGCTTGGAATGATTTGTAGATTCACAGACATAACACACAATCTGAACTCCAATTCATTGGACTGTTGACCAGTTCTCGTTTTTTTTTTCTTTTTTTAATATCAAGTTACTTCTTCTGTCACTACTTCAAAAACCTCCTTCCTTTTTTCCTGCGAATAACTTTTCACTATTTCATCAATCTTCTGTTCCTGCTCCAACAGTTTTATTATTTCCACTCTCTAGTCTCAGATCCGGATATTTCACACGCTCCAGTCCTATCAGGTGAAACCCTCCCACTGCTCCCTATACCCATTCTGTCAATCCGTTTTGGCTGGTTGGTTCAGATCGTAACCGTCCCTACCCTTCGTCCTGAACTCACCCTAGTGTCATAAGAACATAAGAACATAAGAAATTGGAGCAGGAGTAGGCCAATCGGCCCCTCGAGCCTGCTCCGCCATTCAATAAGATCATGGCTGATCTGATCCCAACCACAAATCTAAAGAACACAAGAAGTCGGAGCAGGACCCGGCCACACAGCCCCTGGGCCCTCTCCGCCACCCACAGGGCATTGACCGATCCGAACTCAGCTTCATGTCCAATTTCCTGCCTGCTCCCCATAACCCCTAATTCCCTTTACTTCTAGGAAACTGTCTATTTCTGTTTTAAATTTATCTAATGATGTAGCTTCCACAGCTTCCTGGGGCAGCAAATTCCACAGACCAACCACCCTCTGAGTGAAGAAGTTTCTCCTCATCTCAGTTTTGAAAGAGCAGCCCCTTATTCTAAGATTATGCCCCCTAGTTCTAGTTTCACCCATCTTTGGGAACATCCTTACTGCATCCACCCGATCAAGACCCTTCACAATCTTATATGTTTCAATAAGATCGCCTCTCATTCTTCTGAACTCCAATGAGTAGAGTCCCAATCTACTCAACCTCTCCTCATATGTCCGCCCCCTCATCCCCGGGATTAACCAAGTGAACCTTCTTTGTACTGCCTCGAGAGCAAGTATGCCTTTTCTTAAGTATGGAGACCAAAACTGTATGCAGTATTCCAGGTGCGGTCTCACCAATACCTTATATAACTGCAGCAATACCTCCTTGTTTTTATATTCTATCCCCCTAGCAATAAAAGCCAACATTCCGTTGGCTTTCTTGATCACCTGCTGCACCTGCATACCAACTTTTTGATTTTCTTGCACTAGGACCCCCAGATCCCTTTGTACTGCAGTACTTTCCAGTCTCTCGCCATTAATAAAATAACTTGCTCTCTGATTTTTCCTGCCAAAGTGCATAACCTCACATTTTCCAATATTATATTGCATCTGCCAAATCTCCGCCCACTCACCCAGCCTGTCTATATCCCCTTGCAGGTTTTTTATGTCCTCCTCACTCTCTACTTTCCCTCCCATCTTTGTATCATCTGCAAATTTTGATATGTTGCACTCGGTCCCCTCCTCCAAATCGTTAATATAGATTGTAAAGAGTTGGGGACCCAGCACCGACCCCTGTGGAACACCACTGGTTACTGGTTGCCAGTCCGAAAATGAACCATTTATCCCAACTCTCTGCTTCCTGTTCGATAACCAATCCTCCACCCATGCCAGAATATTACCCCCAATCCCGTGATTTTTTATCTTAAGTAATAATCTTTTATGTGGCACCTTGTCGAATGCCTTCTGGAAGTCTAAATACACTATGTCCACTGGTTCCCCTTTATCCACCCTATACGTTATATCCTCGAAGAACTCAAGCAAATTTGTCAGACATGACTTCCCCTTCATAAAGCCATGCTGACTTTGTCCTATTAAATTATGCTTATCTAAATGTTCCGTTACTGTCTCCTTAATAATAGACTCCAAAATTTTACCCACCACAGATGTTAAGCTAACTGGCCTATAATTTCCAGCCTTCTGCCTACTACCCTTTTTAAATAACGGTGTTACATTAGCAGTTTTCCAATCTGCCGGGACCTCTCCTGAGTCCAGGGAATTTTGGAAAACTATCACCAAAGCATCCACAATCCCTACTGCCACTTCCCTCAAGACCCTAGGATGGAAGCCATCAGGTCCAGGGGATTTATCCGCCTTGAGTCCCATTATTTTACTGAGTACCATCTCCTGAGTGATTTTAATCGTATTTAGCTCCTCCCCCCCGAGAGTCCCCTCTTTGTCCAGTGTTGGGATATTCTTAGTGTCCTCTACTGTAAAGACTGAAACAAAATATTTGTTCAGCATTTTTGCCATCTCCATGTTTCCCACCATTAATTTCCCGGTCTCATCCTCTAAGGGACCTATGTTTGCCTTAGCCACCCTTTTTCTTTTTATATAACTATAGAAACTCTTGCTATCTGTTTTTATATTTTTTGCTAATTTCTTTTCATAATCTAACTTCCCTTTCTTAATCAATCCTTTAGTTACTTTTTGCTGTCTTTTGAAGAATTCCCAATCTTCTATCCTCCCACTAAGTTTGGCTACCTTATATGTCCTTGTTTTTAGTCGGATACTATCCTTGATTTCTTTACTTAGCCACGGGTGGCTGTCATTTCTTTTACACCCTTTTTTCCTCAGTGGAATATATTTATTTTGAAAGTTGTAAAATAACTCCCTAAATGAACACCACTGCTCATGTACCGTCTTACCCTTTAATCTATTTTCCCAGTCCACTTTAACCAATTCCGCTCTCATACCATCATAGTCTCCTTTATTCAAGCTCAGTACGCTTGTTTGAGAATCAACCTTCTCACCCTCTAATTGGATATGGAATTCAACCATGTTGTGGTCGCTCGTTCCAAGGGGATCCTTAACTAGGACATTATTAATTAATCCTGACTCATTACACAGGACCAGGTCCGAGGTTGCCTGCCCCCTTGTAGGATCATTTACATACTGCTCAAGAAATCCATTCCTGATGCACTCAATGAACTCGTCCTCAAGGCTGCTCTGCCCAATTTGATTTGTCCAGTTAATATGATAATTAAAATCCCCCATAATTATGGCTGTTCCCTTATTACATGCCCCGACTATCTCCTGATTAATAGTTCTTCCAGCAGAGTTGCAACCATTAGGAGGCCTATATACTACGCCCACTAATGTTTTTTTTCCCTTATTATTCCTTATCTCCACCCAAACTGTTTCATTATCTTGATGCTTTGTCCCAATATCATTTCTCTGTATTACAGTGATTCCTTCCTTTATTAACATAGCCACCCCACCTCCCCTTCCTTCCTGCCTGTCCTTCCTGATTGTTAAATACCCTGGCATATTTAATTCCCAGTCGTTGTCACCCTGCAGCCATGTTTCTGTAATGGCCACAAGATCATACCCATACGTAGTTATTTGTGCCGTTAACTCGTCCATTTTATTACGAATGCTACGTGCATTCAGATAAAGAACTTTCAAATCTGTTTTGTGACGCTTAGTTCCTGCTTTTTCCTTTTTTAACACTTTACCTATTACTCCATACCTTCTGTCCCTTCCTGTTACGCTTTCCTCTCTCACCCTGCTCAGGTTCCCAACCCCCTGCCACTTTAGTTTAAACCCTCCCCAACAGCACTAGCAAACACTCCTCCTAGGACAGCGGTCCCGGCCCTGCCCAGGTGCAGACCATCCGGTTTGTACTGGTCCCACCTCCCCCAGAACCGTTTCCAGTGTCCCAGGAATTTGAATCCCTCCCCCTTGCACCATTCCTCTAGCCTCGTATTCATTTGAAATATCCTCCTATTTCTACTCTGACTAGCACGTGGCACTGGCAGCAATCCTGAGATTACTACCTTTGAGGTCCTATTTTTTAATTTACCTCCTAACTCCCTATATTCTGCTTTTAGGACCTCATCCCCTTTTTTACCTATATCGTTGGTGCCTATGTGCACCACGACAGCTGGCTGTTTGCCCTCCCCCTCCAAAATGTTCTGTAGCCGCTCCGAGACATCCTTGATCCTTGCACCAGGGAGGCAACACACCATCCTGGAGTCTCGGTTGCGGCCGCAGAAACGCCTGTCTATTCCCCTTAAAATTGAGTCCCCTATCACTAAAGCTCTGCCACTCTTTTTCCTCCCAGCCTGTGCAGCAGAGCTACCCGTGGTGCCAGGAAGTTGGCTGCTGCTGCCTTCCCCTGATAAGTCATCCCCCCCCAACAGCATCCAAAGTGGCATATCTGTTTGAGAGGGGGATGGCCACAGGGGACCCCTGCACTACCTGCCTGCAACTCTTACTCTTCCTGGTGGTCACCCATTCACTTCCTGCCTGTATACCCTTTACCTGCGGTGTGATCAACTCGCTAAACGTGCTATCCACGAGTTTCTCTGCATCGCGGATGCTCCACAGTGAGTCCACCCGCAGCTCCAGCTCCGAGATACGATCGGTCAGTACCTGCAGGTGGACACACTTCCCGCACACATGGTCGGCAGGGACACTGGTAGTGTCCATGACTTCCCACATCTTGCAGGAGGAGCATATCACGGGTGCGAGGTCTGCTGCCATGACTTGCCTTAGCTTAGTTACCCCTTTTAAATTACGTTGAAATTAGAAAATGTTAACTATACTAGGGACCTAGGTTCACTATATAAAAAAAAACACTATCTGCTATAAAACCTGCAGATCTTCCCTTTCTTATTACTTTGCTTACAGTAAAATGGTAGAAATACTCACCTGAACCTACTCACCAATCAGCTGCCTCCCCTGTGCCTCGTCACTTTCTGACTGGTGACGTCACCCCGAACTGCCGCTGGTCTCAGAGTCTCGCTCTCAGAGTAAGCTCTGGTCTCGCTCTCTCCGCGCTGTTTATATCCCCGCTCTGGTCTCGCTCTCTCCCGCCGCTCACCGACTGAACTCTCGCTCTCTCCGCGCTTTTTATATCTCCGCTCTGGTCTCGCTCTCTCCCGCCGCTCACCGACTGGACTCTCGCTCTCTCCGCGCTGTTTATATCTCCGCTCTGGTCTCGCTCTCTCCCGCCGCTCACCGTCCCAAGAGCATGAACCATTCCCTCCTGCTCCAGCCCTGCAGCCGCACATTGACCTGCCTCATATTGTCCTGAGTAAGCGGCCCAGTGCAAAACAATTCGGAGATCACCAACTTGAGGCCTTGTTTTTCAGTCTCGTGCTCAAATTCTAATATTCTCTGTATAAACGTATTTCTAACCGTGTTATTGGCTCCGACTAAGAATATTTACCGCTCTCCTTTCCTTCCCAGAGATGGTCACACCTCTTGCAGGAAGTACTTCCTTGTGGCACCATGGAGGCAACTTACAATTTGGACCTGCTCAGGGCTGCAGAAGAGTCTGTCTATTCCCCTGACCATAGAATCTCCCACCACTCTCGCTCTCCTGTTCCTGTGCCTTACCTGCCTCTCACCCCTCCCCCAATGATCCCTGGTTTCACATTGTTACTCAGGAAGACCAATCTGATTCACTGTTTCTATCCACCTTACATTCCATAATATCAGGTGTCTATTGCCAGTTCCACTACTGAGATCCCTCCACCTGTGACTGCACTGCCCCACGAGATGGTCACTCACTTTCTTCTATCGACACACCATATGCTCGGTTTCTTCTTCCTGTGTGAGCAACAGGATCTTGTTCGTGATCTTGACCCTTTATCAGGACACATTTGATATTTTAAAGATTGTTCTGAACCTACCGGTGTCTATTCCCTTTCTTGTTGATGATGTTGGATCTTCTCCCCTGTTTGGACCTTCAGCCATGGTGGTAAGAGGCGTTCCAAGATTCTGACGCTCTGTAATAAATATATTAATAGGAAGGTTAGACTGAAATATTATAATGAGAATGATAAAACGGCGTCTTGTTGAATGTGATATCAAGTCCCTTCTCCCCCATCAGGACAACAGCTGTTAGATCTGGGATCGAGCATTTCCCGACTTTTACGATCAGCTCTCCACACGAGGTGCGGCACAGACAGCTGCCCAGTGAAACCCAATGAGTCCCTCTGATCTTCACAACCCAGTGAGAGTCGGCCGAGATTCTGCACTGGGAGCACCAATTGGTAAGATTTAGTCACAGTGCAGGCCAGCACCAGACTTATTCCTGAGGTAGTGAATATTCTGGAGGGCAATATGGAATGAGGTGATGAATTCAATGTTCCTTCACTCGTTGTTACCCAGTCTGGTGCTGTTGTATTATTTTATTCACAGATTTGTTCTTAATATTTTTGATTTGTTAAGTTTTGATATTAAATTCTGATGTTTATGAGCCTGATATCTATCCACATACACAATATGGAGCTGGGTGTGATTTCTCTGCTCTCTTTGGTAATGACATTGTTCGTGTGTTCATGGAGATGTGTTTTGGTTGGTGCTTCTATTTGAATATATTTACCTTATCCCTCATAGTATCAGCACCTGACTAATGAGCACTGTTCAATAATATTAACACTCATGTTAATATTATGAATTGCATAACTTTAAACAGGTGCTGCACATTTATTTTTGGATTATTTTTACGTGTCTCACAATCTCAGAAAACACCACAAATATATAAGTTGAAGATTTGACGGCTGTTTTACAATCATAATTCCCCATTGTGTGTGTGTCTCGCTCTGTGTGTGCACGCACAGGCAAGAGCAAATAATCAAACTATCAGTCACCGTCCTTTCCTTTCCACACTGTGGAAATGTAAAAGAGATTAGTCTCGGTCCGTAATTTCTTCAATCAATAGTTGAAGTCATTTGCTGTCAATTGTGTAATAAACGGACAAGAGCAATAAAAAAAATATATTTACACCTACACTAATTGCATTCGTGCAATCAAACACAAGATTAACTTGTGTCGTTACTTTTTATATAAAGATTAGTGATAGGTCCTCCTGCCTATTTTTAATTTCAGTTATTACGTTTTATATAAAGATTAGTGATTGATACTCGTACTTGGCGGTAAATTCAGCAGTTATTTTTATGCAAATATTAGTGATGAGACCTCCTGCCGGTTGTTAATTTCAATAGTTACTTTTTTATGTGATGGACCCTCCTACCTGCTGGTAATTTCAGTGGTTTCTTTTTATATAAAGATGAGTGATGGATCCTCCTCCCTGTTGGTAATTTCAGTAGTTCATTCTTTTACTAATATTAGAGATGGACCCGCCTACCAGTGGGTGATTCCAGGAGTTACTTTGTTTAAACAGATTACTGATGGACCTTCCTACCTGTTATAATTTTAATCGTTGCTTTTTATTGAAAGATGAGTGATGGACCCTCCTGCCTTTTGATAATTTCTGTAGTTTCTTTTTTAATAATGATTCGTGATGGACCCGACGACCTGTTGCAGATTTCAGTAGTTACTTCGGTTATCTAAAGATTCGTGATGGACCCGACTGCCTGTTGGTAATTTCAGTAGTTACTTTTTATAAAAGGATTAGTGCTGGACTCTCCTACCTGCTGGTAATTTCAGTCGTTACTTTTTTTATCTAAACATTAGTGATGGGCCCTGCTGCCTGTTGATAATTTCAGTATTTACTTTTAATATCAAGATTAATGATAGACCCACATACCTGTTGGTAATTTCATTTGTTACTTTTTATATAAAGATTAGTGACGGACACTCCTACTTATCATAGAATCATAGAAGTTACAACATAGAAACAGGCCCTTCGGCCCAACATGTCCATGTCGCCCAGTTTATACCACTAAGCTAGTCCCAATTGCCTGCACTTGGCCCATATCCCTCTCTACCCATCTTACCCATGTCACTGTCCAAATGCTTTTTAAAAGACAAAATTGTACCCGCCTCGACGACTGCCTCTGGCAGCTCGTTCCAGACACTCACCACACTTTGAGTGAAAAGATTGCCCCTCTGGACCCTTTTGTATCTCTCCCCTCTCACCTTAAATCTATGCCCCCTCGTTATAGACTCCCCCACCTTTGGGAAAAGATTTTGACTATCTACCTTATCTATGCCCCTCATTTTTTATAGACTTCTATAAGATCACCCCTTAACCTCCTACTCTCCAGGGAAAAAAGTCCCAGTCTATCTAACCTCTCCCTATCAGTCAAACCATCAAGTCCCGGTAGCATCCTAGTAAATCTTTTCTGCACACTTTCTAGTTTAATAATATCCTTTCTATAATAGGGTGAACAGAACTGTACACAGTATTCCAAATGTGGCCTTACTAATGTCCTGTGCAACTTCAACAAGACATCCCAACTCCTGTATTCAATGTTCTGACCAATGAAACCAAGCATGTCGAATGCCTTCTTCACCACCCTATCCACCTGTGACTTCACTTTCAAGGAGCTATGAACCTTTACTCCTAGATCTCTTTGTTCTATAACTCTCCCCAACGCCCTACCAAAAACGGAATAGGTCCTGGCCCGATTCGATCTACCAAAATGGTTATTTCAGTTGATAATTTTTATATAAAGATTATTGATGTACACTGCTACCTGGTGGTAGTTTCAGTAGTTATTTTTGAGGTAAAGATTAGTGATGGGACGTCCTGCTTGTTGGTAATTTCAGTAGTTTATTTTTTATAACGATTACTGATGGACCCTCCTACCTGGTGGTAATCTCAGTTCTTACTTTTGATATAAAGATCAGTGATGGGCCCTCCTACCTGTTGTAATTTCAGCAGTTACTTTCTATATAAAGATTAGTGATGTACACTGCAACCTGGTTGTCGTTTCAGTCGTTTTTTTTAGGTAATGATTAGTGATGGGTCCGCCTGCTTGTTGTTAATTTCAGTGGTTACTTTTTTATGCAAAGGTTAGTGATGGACCCTCCTACTTGTTGGTAATTTCAGCATTTACTTTTTTATAAATATTAGTGATGTGACATCCTGCCTGTTTGGTAATTTCGGTAGTTCCATTTTTTATATGAAGATTAGTGATGCACACCACTGCCAATTTTTAATTTCAGCATTTACTTTTTACATAACGATTTGTGATGGACAATACTCCCTGGTGGTAAATTCAGTTCTTACTTTTTTATCTAAAGATTCGTGATGGACCCTCCTGCGTGTTGGTAATTTGAGAAGTTATGTTTGTATTCGAAAGATTCGTGATCTCCTACCTGTTGCTAATTTAAGTTGTTACTTTTTATATAAATATTAGTCATGGACCCTCCAACCTGGTGGTAATATGTGTAGTTACTTTTTATGTAAAGATTAGTAATGGACCCGACTACCTGGTGGTCATCTCAGTAGTTTTTTTTGTCAAAGATTATTGTTGTTAATTTCAGTGGTTACTTTTTTACGCAAAGGTTAGTGATGGAGCCTCCTCACTGTTGGTAATTTCAGTAGTTTATTATTTTACAAATATTAGAGATGGACCCGCCTACCAGTGGGTAATTCCAGGAGTTACTTTGTTTAAACAGATTACTGATGGACCTTCCTACCTGTTATAATTTCAGTCGTTGCTTTTTATTTAAAGATTAGTGATGGACCATCCTGCCTTTTGGTAATTTCTGTAGTTTCTTTTTTAAGCATGATTCGTGATGGACCCGACTCCCTGTTGCAGATTTAAGTAGTTACTTCGGTTATCTAAAGATTCGTGATGGACCCTCCTGCCTGTTGGTAATTTCAGTAGTTACTTTTTATAAAAAAATTAGTGACGGACACTCTAACTTGTTGGTGATTTCAGTTGTTAATTTTTATATAAAGATTATTGATGTACACTGTTACCTGGTGGTAGTTGCAGTAGTTATTTTTGAGGTAAAGATTAGTGATGGGACGTCCTGCTTGTTGGTAATTTCAGTAGTTTATTTTTTATAACGATTACTGATGCACCCTCCCTCCTGGTGGTAATTTCAGTTCTTACTTTTGATGTAATGATCAGTGATGGGCCCTCCTACCTGTTGTAATTTCAGCAGTTACTTTCTATGTAAAGGTTAGTGGTGTACACTGCTACCTGGTGGTAGTTTCAGTATTTTTTTTTTAGGTAATTATTAGTGATGGGTCCGCCTGCTTGTTGTTAATTTCAGTGGTTACTTTTTTACGCAAACGTTAGTGATGGACCCTCCTACCTGTTGGTAATTTCAGCATTTACTTTTTAAAAAATATGAGTGATGTGACATCCTGCCTGTTGGTAATTTCTGTAGTTCATTGTTTTTAATCTGAAGATTAGTGATGCACACCACTGCCTATTTTTAATTTCAGTATTTACTTTTTATATAACGATTTGTGATGTAACAATACTCCCTGGTGGTAAATTCTTTGCTTACTTTTTTATCTAAAGATTAATGATGGACCTTCCTGCCTGTTGGTAATTTCAGTAGTTACTTTTCATATAAAGATTACTGATGGACACTCCTACCTGTTGGTAATGTCAGCATTACTATTGTTATCTAAATATTCGTGATGGACCCTCCTGCGTGTTGGTAATTTGAGATTTATTTTAGTATTCGAAAAATTAGTGATGAACTCTCCTGCCTGTTGGTAATTTCAATAGTTACTTCCTATACAAAGATTAGTGAGGGACACTCCTACCTGTTGCTAATTTAAGTTGTTACTTTTTATATAAAGAATAGTGATGGACCCGACTACCTGGTGGTAATAAGTGTAGTTACTTTTTTTATGTAAAGATTAGTGATGGACCCGACGACCTGGTGGTCATCTCAGTCGTTATTATTTTATCTAAAGATTATTCACGGACCCTTCTGCCTGTTGTATTTTCAGTAGTTACTTTTTCTATAAAGGTTAGTGATGGACCCTCCCACCTGGTGGTAATTTCTGACGTTATTTTTTTAATCTAAAGATTAGTGATGGCCCCTCCTGCCAGTTGGCAATTTCAGTAGTTACTTTACATATAAAGATTAGTGATGGACACTCCTCCCTGTTGATAATGTCAGTAGTTACTTTTGTTATCTAAAGATTAGTGATGGACCGTCCAGCTTGTTGGTAATTCGAGTCATGACTATTTATATAAAGATTACTGATGGACACTCCTCCCTGTTGGTAATTTCAAGGGTTACTTTTTATAGAAAGATTAGTGATGGGCCCTCATGTCTCTTGGTAATTTCAGTCGTTACTTGTTATATAAAGATTACTAATGGGACCTTCATCCCTGGTGGTATTTTCAGTAGTTTCTTTTTACATAAAGATTAGTGATGGGCCCTCCTACCTGTTGGTAATTTGAGTTGTTACTTTTTGTATAAACATTAGTGATGAACCCCTCTACCCGTTGTTAATTTCAGTGGTTACTTTTTATACAAAAATAATTGATGGACACTCCTCCCTGTTGTTAATTTGACTTGTCACTTTTTATATAAAGATGAGCGATGGATCCTCCAGCCTGTTTGTAATTTCAGTAGTTACTTTTTATATAAAGATTAGTGATAGACACTCCTACCTGGTGGTAATTTCAGTGGTTACTTTTTATATAAAGATAAGTGATGGATCCTCCTCCCTGGTGGTAATTTCAGTAGTTTATTCTTTTACAAGTATTGGAGATGGACCCGCCCACCAGTGGGTAATTCCAGGAGTTACTTTGTTTAAACAGATTACTGTTGGCCCTTCCTACCTGTTATAATTTCAGTCGTTGCTTTTTATTTAAAGATTAGTGATGGACCCTCCTGCCTTTTGGTAATTTCTATAGTTTCTTTTTTAATAATGATTCGTGATGGACCCGACCAACTGTTGCAGATTTCAGTGGTTACTTCGGTTATCTAAAGATTCGTGATGGACCCTCCTGCCTGTTGGTAATTTCAGTAGCTACTTTTTATAAAAAGATTAGTGATGGACTCTCCTACCTGCTGGTAATTTCAGTTGTTATTAGTGATGGGAACTCCTGCTTTTTTGTAATTTCAGTAGTTAGTTTTAAAAAAGGTTTGTGATGTGACCTCCTGCCTGTTGGTAATTTCAGTAGTTACTATTTTATGTAAAGATTCGTGATGCACCCTCCTCCGTGGTGTAATTTCAGTTGTTACTTTCATTATAAAGATTAGTGATTTTCCCTCCTGCCTGGTGGTAATTTCAGTAGTTACTTTTTATATAAAAGTATTAGTGATGGACAATCCTACCTGGTGGAAATTTCAGTCCTTACTCTTTTATCTAAAGATAAGTGATGGACCCTCCAGCCTCTTGGTAATTTCAGTAGTTACTTTTTAAATAAAGATTAGTGATGGACGCTCCTACCTGTTGGTAATTTTAGTAGTTACTTTTTAAATAAAGATTAGTGATGGACACTCATTCCTGTTGGTAATTTCAGTAGTTTCTTTTTGATGAAGATTAATGATGGACCCTACTGCCTGTTTGTAATTTCATTAGTTTTTTTTAATGTAAAGATTAGTGAGGAAACTCCTCCCTGTTGGGAATTTCAGTGTTTTTTTTTAAGATTAGTGATGGACACTAGTACCTGTTGTTAATTTCAGTAGTTACTTTTTATATAAAGATTAATGATGGACCTTCCTACCTTTTAGAATTTCAGTAGTTGCTTTTTATATAAAGATTAGTGATGGACCCTCCAGCATTTTAGTAATTTCTGTAGTTTCTTTTATCATAATGATTCTTGATAGACCTCCCTACCTGATGGAAAATTGACTTGTTACTGCCTTTTTGTAATTTCAGTCGTTAGTTTTTTAAAAAAAAATAGGTTAGTGATGGGACCTCCTGCCTGTTGGTAATTTCAGTAGTTATTTTGTATGCAAAGATTAGTGATGGAAACTCCTTCCTGTTGGTAATTTCAGTGGTTACTTTTTATACAAAGATTAGTGATCGGTACTCCTACCTGTTGGTAATTTCAGTAGTTACTGTTTTTATCTGAACATTAGTGATGGACCCTTCTGCCTGTTGGTGATGTCACTAGTTGCTTTTGTTATCCAACGATTCGTGATGGACCCTCCAACCTGTTGGAAAATTGACTTGTTACTTTTAATATAAAGATTTGTGCTGGACCCTCTTTCCTGTCGATAATTACAGTAGTTGCTTTTTATATAAAGATTAGTGATGGAATCTCCTACCTGCTGGTAATTTCAATAGTTACTTTTGTATGTAAAGTTTAGTGATGGACCCACCTACCCGTTGGTAATTTGAGTAGTTACTTTTTTATAAAGATTAGTGATGGGATCTCATGGCTATTCGTAATTTCTGTTGTTACTTTTAGTATAAATATTAGTGATTCATCCTCCTGCCTTTTTGTAATTTCAGTAGTCAGTTTTTTAAAAATTGGTTGGTGATGGAATCTTCAATCTCTTGGTAATTTCAGTAATTACTTTTTATATAAAGATGAGTGATGGACCCTCCGACATGTTGGTAATTTCAGTAGTATATTTTTCTATAAAATTTAATGTTGGACACTCCTACCTGGTGGTAATTTCAGTCGTTATTTTTTATGTAAATTTAGTGATGGACCCTCCTACCTGTTGGTAATTTGAGTAGTTACTTTTTTAATAAAGATTAGTGATGGGACCTCCTGCCTATTTGTAATTTATGTTGTTACTTTTAGTATAAATATTACCGATTGATCCTCCTGCCTTTTTGTAAATTCAGTAGTTAGTTTTTTTAAAAAGGTTGGTGATGGAACCTCCAATCTGTTGGTAATTTCAGTTATTACTTTTTACATAAAGATGAGTGATGGACCCTCCTACCTGTTGTTAATTTCTTTCGTTACTTTTTATAAAAAGGTTACCTGTTGGTAATTTGACTTGTTACTTATTATATAACATTAGAGAAATAGCCTGCTAGATGGTGGTAATTTGACTTGTTATTTTTTATATAAAGATTAGTAATGGACCCTCCTACCTGGTGGTAATTTGTGTCGTTAATCTTTTCTATTATTAGTGATGGACCCTCCTGCCCGTTTGTAATTTCAGTAGTTACTTCTTCTTTAACGATTAGTGATTGACCCTCCTCCCTGTCGATAAATTCAGGAGTTACTTTTTACATAAAGATTAGTGATGGACCCTCCTACCTGGTGGTAATTTCAGTAGTTACTTTTTAAAATAAAGTTTAGTGATGGACGCTCCTACCTGTTAGTAATTTCAGTCGTTTCTTTTTTATAAAGATTAGTGATTGACCCACCTCCCTTTTCGTAATTTGAGTTGTAACTTTTTATATCAACATTAATGGACCCTCATACCTATTTGGTAATTTCAGTAGTTTATTTTTTATATAAAAAGTAACAACTCAAATTACGAACAGTTAGGAGGGCCCATCACTAATTTTATAGTGATGGGCCCTCCTAACTGTTCGTAATTTGAGTTGTTACTTTTTATATAAAGATTACTGATGGGCCCTCCAACCTGTTGGTAATTTCAGGAGTTACGTTTTACATAAAGATTAGTAATGGCCCCTTCTCTCTGTTGGTAATTTTTGTAGTTAATTTTCATGAAAAGATTAGTGATGTACACTCCTACCTGGTGGTATTTTCAGTAGTTATTTGTTCAGGTAAAGATGAGTGATCGGACTTCCTACCTGTTGGTAATTTCAGTAGTTACGTTTGTATGTGGAGATGAGTGATGGACCCTCCAACCTGGTTGTAAATTCAATAGTTACTTTCATATAAAGATTAGTGCTGGGACCCTCATACCTGCTGGTAAATTGACTTGTTACTTTTTTATATAAAGATTAATGATGGACCCTCCTACCTGGTGGTAATTTCAGGAGTTACTTTTTGTATAAAAAATAGTGATGGACCCTCCGACCTGGTGGTAATTTCAGTAGTTATTTTTATATGAAGATTAGTGATGAACCCTCCTACCTGTTGGTAATTTCAGTTGTTACTTTTTTTTTACAAAGATTTGTGATGGGACCTCCAACCTGGTGGTAATTTCAGTAGTTACTTTTTATATAAAGATAAGTGATGGACACTCCTCCTTGTTGGTAATTTCAGTAGTCACTTTTCATGCAAAGGTTAGTGATTAACCTTCCTACCTGTTGATTATTTCAGCAGTTACCTTTTATATAAATATTCGTGATGGACCCTCCTACCTGTTGCTAATTTAAGTTGTTATTTTTTGAAAAAAGATCTGTGATGCGCCCTCCTAACTGTAGGTAATTTGAGTTGTTACTTTTTATATAAAGTGTATTGATGGACTCTCCTCCCTGCTGATAATTTCAGTATTTACTTTTTCTATAAAGGTTAGTGATTGACCGTCCTACAGGTTGGTAATTTCAGTCGTTAATTTTTATATAAAGATTAGTGCTGGGGCCCTGCAAGTTTATTGACGTTTTTCCAGCTCTCGCACAGAACCATTTATTCATACTGATGTCCTCTCTCCTCAATATGTTGTAATCAGGAACATTTATCTATGTTCTGTGAAAACCCAGGCCCTGTTTTAAAGATACCTGATCACATTTCTCATGATTCTGACTTTCCAAACGTGTTTGGAATGATTTCGAGATTGACAGACATAACACACAATCTGAACGTCAATTCAATGGAATGTTGACCCGTTCTCGTTTTACTTTTTAAGATCAAGTTACTTCTTCAAAACCTCCTTCCATTTTCCTGCTAATAACTTTTCACTGTTTCATAAATCTTCTGTTCCTGCTCCAACAGTTTTATTAATTCCACTCAGTGCTGTGGCCCTCCTACCTGTTGATATTAAAAGTAACTACTCAAATTACCAAGATTAACGGTCAGGAACGACCTATCTGTGTGAAAGATGGTTTCGGCTGAACCGGTTTCCCTTTAAAACATTCTGGAAGTTTGTTTCTCTCCAAAGGGAGCGGCCTCTCTTTATTTAGTTGAGCCAGTTCAACACCGTCACGAACATATTTCAGCAAAACAGAAGTCCCTGCTCCATTCTCCCACCTAATTCGCATTAAACTAATCAATTATAATTGATCAGGAACAAGTTTTGGCTCCGATTTTGCTCCTGTCCTGTGATTGGATGGCGTTCAGTCCAGCCTCGTGTAACCATAGGCTGATTTTCCAGGTGCCCGGCAGAGAGCGATGATCGGCCATTGCGAATCTGTTAACCCTTCACTGAGCTGAACTTTGTGTTCGATCAGTCTTTGATCAGTGTACCGGGAACCAAACGGTTCAGTAATTAAAAAGAGCCAGTGTCATAGTTTAAAAAATGCAAATAGAGTGAGAAAAGCCAGTTCCCCACCCCTGTTTACTGAATATCAAATTCTAACATGAGGAGGAGGCACATCTGGACTAAGATGGTGCAAATCTCCAGAGTTCGTGTTCCTGCTTTCTGTCCCGTAATCGCTTTAAAATGTGCCTGTGGGGAGATTGGTGGGGTCCATGAAGGGATAAGCACTGAAATTCCCAGTGTAAAATACCCGGCCTTCAGTCAGTGTCTGAGCGAACAATTAGTGAATTGTTCCATCCGCGAGGAATGGAGAGCTCCCTCCGCCGGAGAACATATCTGACAGCGGGAAATCGGCATTAGAAAAGAGGAAGGGGCAGAAAAAGTTAATTTAAATCAAATTGACACGACATGAACCTTACCTTGTTCCCGCAAGTATTTTCCGCCTCGCAATGTCCGTGTAGATTTGACAAATTATATCCTTGTTATTTCAATGTAATCAATCGACTGCAAGTTCTTTGCATTATTTTAGCAGTTCACAACTTGAGAATTTGATCTAATCCTTGTTATGTGAGATTCAGAGCTCCGCCCCGTGTGAAAGCTGCTGCCAGACATCAGGATGGATTTCAACACAAACATTCCTCATGTGTTTCAGAACAGGGAGCGGCCTTTCTGGTGGAATCAAATCGAACCGGGTTGACAATTCGCTGCCACGTCAATTGTGAACAAAGATGGTGATACATTTTACTTTTTCTCTTCTTGTTAAAGAGAAGTTCGGTAAAACAGATATTTGGTGAGAAATAAATAGTTACATTTGCATCAGGGACATTGTTCACTGAAGTCCCATCGATTTTCTGATGTTGGCGCTTTCAATCCTGTGGCCAAGAGCCAGTGTTTCGTCAGTGAGCAGAGGAGAGGCGATTTCTGCAAGTGAGGATATTAACCATTAAACCGCCGAATTAAACTATTGTGAAGCATCAATCAGATCAATCACTGGGGGAATGGACAGTATGGGTAAATGCTGGGTTTATATATCATTAAATACATAGTTACATGAACAGCGTGGTTAAATGGTGGGTTTATATATCATTAAATACACTGCCAAATGGACAGTGTGGGTAAATGCTGAGTTTATATATCATTAAATACACTGTTAAATGGACAGTGTTGGTAAATGGTGGGTTTATATATCATTAAATACAATGTTAAATGAAGTGTGGGTAAATGGTGGGTTTATATATCATTAAATCCTCTGTTAAATGGGCAGTGTGGTAAGTGGTGGATTTATATATTGTTAAATACGCTGCTAAATGGACATTTTCTTAAATGGTGGGTTTATATATCATTTAATACAATGTTAAATGGAGAGTGTGGGTAAATGTTGGGTTTATATATCATTAAATACACTGTTAAATGGACAGTGTGTGTAAATGGTTGTCTTATGTATCATTAAATACACTGTTAAATGGACAGTGTGGGTAAATGGTGGGTTTATATATCATTAAATACAATGTAAAATGAAGTGTGGTTAAATGGTGGGTTTATATATCATTAAATACAATGTAAAATGAAGTGTGGTTAAATGGTGGGTTTATATATCATTAAATACAATGTTAAATGGACAGTGTGGGTAAATGATGGTTTTATATATCATTAAATAAACAGTTAAATGGACATTGTGGGTAAATGGTGGGTTTATATATCATTAAATCCACTGTTTAATACACATTGTGGGTAAATGGTGTGTTTATATCATATTAAATACACTCTTAAATGGACAGTGTGGGTAAATGGTGGGATTATTTATCATTAAATGCAGTGTTAAATGGGCAGTTTAGGTCAATGCTGTGAATTTTCACATTAAATACACTATTAAATGGACAGTGTGGGTAAATGTTAGGTTGATAAAGCATTAAATACACTGTTAAATGGACGGGTTTGGTAAATGGTGGGTTTGCGTGTAGTCAGGGTGTGTTAATTGAAATTTCTAAAATGATAAAAGGATTCAATAGAGAATTACATCGAATTACATAGAACATATGGCATTGTAACAGGCCATTCGGCCCAACATGTCCATACGACACACGAGACTCCACCCCCTACTTCTTCTATCCCTACGACCATATCCTTGTATTCCTTTATCCGTCGCTTGTTTATCTAAGTTTCGTAAATGCATCTATGCTCGTCGCTTCAACCATTCTCTGGGTGAAAAATTTCTGCTGAATTCCCTATTGGATTTACCCCCAGAACCCTCTGCTCCTCTACCCGATTTAGACACTTATTATCCAAGCAGTTTGTGGCCCCCTTATTTTTCCTACTAAAATGTAATACCTCACACTCATTAGGTACAGATAATGCATTTCGTCTGATGGAGGAGTCCAGAACAAGGGGACACAATATTAAAATTAGCACTCGGCCGTTCAGGAGTGAAATCTGGACGCACTTTTTTCACACAAAGTTTACTGGAAATGTGGAATTCCCTCCTCCAAAAGGTTGTGGATTCTGGGTCAACTGAAATTTTCACGGTTGATAGCGGCAGATTTCTTTTGTTCACGGTGTGAAACGAAATCGATCAAGGGCAGGTAAATAGAATTCAGGTTGCAGAGCGGTCATGATCTAATTAAATGGGAGAACAGATTCGAGGGGCTGAATGGCCTACTCCTGTTCCTCTGTTCTTATATTTAAACATGTGCTGGATTCCGGAATTTGGCGAATGTGAAATTTAATTAGAGTTTCTGTACAATGACTTCAGCAACTGGAGTGTTTACACGATCCCTTTACATGGTTGTATCGTAGTATCATAATAGGTACATCACAGGAGTCCTTTCGGCCCATGATGACTGTGCTGGCTCTTTGAAAGAGTTTTCCAATTAGTCCCTTTTCCATGCTCTTTCCCCAACGCCCTGTAAATTTTTCCTTCAAATTTTTATCCAATTCCCCTTTGAAATTTACTGTTGAATCTCTCTTTTTGCCCCTCTTATTTCCACTTTTTTTTTAGATCTCCTCTGTTCCTTCTGTATTCAGCCTGGTTCACTCCTGTATTATAAACCTTACATTCGTCATAAGCCTCAGTTTTCTGTTTCATTTTAATATCTCTCTCTTTAGTCATCCAGGGAGCTCCAGCTTTGGATTCCCTTCCTTTCCCCCTCGTTAGGATGTGTCTGCACTGTGCCCGAACCAAGTAGGCTCTGACTGGCTGTTTTTATTCAAGGCAGAGCTCCATCGGTTCTGAACTTCGCAGAATTCCAGGGGATTAAAGATCAGATAATCGGTGCAAGAGAATCGAAGGTAAACTTTGTTAAAAATAGTTTTGTAAACACTCCCATTGTTCCACCCTGTGTCCAGTCAGAATTAAACAGTGAAACCCCAAAACCAACCTGCGATTTTATTACGTGGCCGGTAAAATTTCAGTCCAAGAGATTCTGTATCTGTAGATTTTAAATACTAAGTTCCTGAAATTGATGCTTTTTGTATCTGCCGAGATGCTGAACTGATGTGTCGAGGATTCTGGATCACAATTCACCTCCCCTCACCCCCCAAACCCACGTTATCATAAGAATCTTGTGCAGTCGATAAACAAGGAGACAGGTCAGGACATCGCACTCTCTGGCGCCGTTTCGGAGTCTCCGCCTCTGTCGGGCGAGTCCCAGCAGTTCTCCCGCACCCACCTGGCAGAACAAGGCAATACTTGCACAGAAGGTTGTTTTTTAATATGTGTGTTTGACAGTGCAGTCCTTCTAACTCATCTGCTTTAACCGCAGCAATGCACAAACACAGCCTGCCGGCTCCGGGCATTTTATTGGTGCATTTTGAAGTACCCCTTCTACCGTGTTCTGGATTGTGCCGAGATTGCCTGAATTTACCCGCTACTCGGGGAGAAGATTATGTACTGGGTTGTTCCTGTCCGTCATTACTTTCCTTTAATTCCTGTCGTCACTTGTTCAATGCATTATTTACCAACATTATCAGGAAAGATTTAAGAGGCTGTGGCTCTGTTCTCTTTTAAGTTGAAGACGGAGAGGTGACCTGATTGAGGTCTTTAATATTCGGAAGGAGTTCCATAGGTCCGACCTAGAGAGGATGCTACCAATTGAGGGCGGTCCAAAACTAGAGGCCATGAATATAAGATAGTTACTAATGACACCAAGATATAATTCAGGAGAGACATCTTATAGAATAGCGAGAATGTGCAATTCGCTTCCACGTGGAATGGTTGAGGCGAAAAGTGCAGATGCATTTAAGGGGAAGGTAGATAAATACACGAGGGGGCTAGAAATAGAAAGATAAGTTGATAGGGTGCGATGCAATAGTGTGGGACAACGCTAGTGTTGAGCATAAATCCAGGCAAAGACCTGTTGGGACAAATGGGCTGTTCCTGAGCTGTAAAATGCTATGTAATTCAATTAATATTTTTATTACACCAGCTCTTTCATCAACACAGTTGCAGTCAGTAATAAAAACCCTATATTGAGCAGGGATACTGTCAGAATTATCAGCCCTATAATGAGCAGGGATACTGTCAGTAAAAACAGGCCTATAATGTGCAGGGATACTGTCAGAATTATCAGCCCTATAATGAGCAGGGATACTCTCAGTAATAACTGCCCTATAATGAGTAGGGATACTGTCAGTAATAACAGCCCTATATTGAGCAGGGATACTCTCAGTAATAACAGCGCTATATTGAGCACAGGTACAGTCAGTAATATCAGAGCTATATTGAGCAAAGGTACAGTCAGTAATATCAGCTCTATGATCAATACAGGTAATCTCAGAAGTATAAGCTGTATACTGTCAGTTGTATCATCTCTATAATCAACACAGATACTGTCAGTAGAATCAGCTCTATAATCAATACAGATCCTGTCAGTAAAATCAGCTCTATAATCAATACAGATCCTGTCAGTATATCAGCTCTATAATCAATATAGATACTCTCAGTAATATCAGCTCTATAATCAGTACAGACACTGTCAGTAATATCATCTCTTTAATCAGTACAGATACTGTCATCAATATCATCTCTATAATCAGTACAAATACCGTCATTAATATCAGCCCTGTAATCAGTACATACACTGTCAGCAATATCATCCTTACTGTCATTAAGAGCAGTTCTAAAATGAGTACAGATACTGTCAGTAATATCATCGTTGTAATCAATACCGATACTCTCATTAATATCAGCTCTATAATCAGTAGAGATACTGACATTAATATCAGATCTGTAATCAACACATGTCCGTAATATCGGCTCTATAATTAATACCGATACTGTCAGTAACATCAGCACTTTTTAGTTTCACAATTGCTATGCTGAGATATGAACTCACGATCCGAGCGCTGTTCTATTACCAATAGGCTTGCACTTTGAAACAGTCTCGAATCGCCAACATGCCACATTCATTCGCCACATTATATCAGGGACTCTGAGTTCGCTCTGATGCTCAGACTCGGGATAACAACACCTCCCCCCACACCCCGGTTTTCGTGCCATTCGGTGGTTTCTTTCCCACATAAACCGGGTAAGAAGAATCCAATCCCTTTGAACCCCAGATCCCCACTCCTCATAAAGGGTAGAGTGGATTAAACCTCCTCCCGCACTGAGGGGCCAATCAGAGATTTATGAATCCATTCTCATCCCACACTGAGAGGCCAATCAGAGACCCGCACTTTCCAGCAGCCACCGGGAACCCTGGGTGTTGTCACTCCCCCAAACGCAGAAGCAGAGGAGACAGAGGGGCATTCTGCGAGAAGTCAGCTCAGTCACCTCCACTGAACAGTGGGTAGCAGAAGAAGCCCTTCAGTGACTACCAGGAGGAAAAGCATCCAGCAAAGGAGACAGAGGGGCATTCTGGGAGAAGTGGTCTCAGTCACCTCCACTGAACAGTGGGGAGCAGAAGAACTGGTATCGAGGAGCAGTTAAACCCGAAACACAACACTTGTGTTTCCCTCCCTCCTCCTCCAACCAAAAAAAAGTGGCACTGTGAGGAGGGCAAGCAAGTTGACTAGGAGGAGGATCGAGCTACTGCAGCTGCTGGAGGCACGAAGTCACAGCCAACAGGTAAGTAATTGGCTGGTGGCTGGTAAGCTGTTTTTCTTTCCTTTTTTATTTGACATTGTAGTTGTTGTTAACTTAATTTAAGGGTTAAGTCATGGCACGAGATCCCAGAGCCGTGTCATGTTCCTCTTGTGGGATGTGGGAATTCAGGAATCCTTCCTGTGTCCCTGGTTCCTTCACCTGCGGGAAGTGTGTCCAGCTGCAGCTACTGTTTGACCACTTGACGGCTCTGGAGCTGCGGATGGACTCACTTTGGGGCGTCCGCGAAGCTGAGGAAGTCGTGGACAGCACGTTAAGTGAGTTGGTCACACCACAGATAAAAATTACTGAGGGAGATAGTGAATGGTTGACGAACAGACAGAGGAAGAGTAGGAAGGCAGTGCAGGGGTCCCCTGCGGTCATCTCCCTCCAAAACAGGTATAATGTTTTGGATACTGTTGGGAGAGATGGCTCACCAGGAGAAGGTGACAGCGGCCAGGTTCATGGCACTGTGGCTGGCTCTGCTGCACAGGAGGGCAGGAAAAAGAGTGGCAGAGCTATAGTGATAGGGGACTCGATTTTAAGGGGAATAGACAGGCGTTTCTGCGGACGCAACCGAGACTCCTGGATGGTATGTTGCCTCCCTGGAGCAAGGGTCAGGGATGTCTCGGAGCGGCGGCAGGACATTCTGGAGGGGGAGGGTGAACAGCCAGTTGTCGTGGTGCATATAGTTACCAACGATATAGGTAAAACACGGGATGAGGTCCTACAAGGTGTCCTTGTATAAGAAACTCAAAAATGTAGTATGCAGCGAGAGCAGGTAATTCGGAAAGCAAATGGCATGTTGGCCTTTATTGCAAGGGGGTTCGAGTACAAGAGGAGGGAATAATTACTACAGCTGTACACGGCTTTAGTGAGACCTCACCTGAAGTATTGGGTCCAGTTTTGGTCTGCTTATCTAAGGATGGGTATGCTTGCCTTGGAGGCGGTGCAACGAGGGTTCACTAGATTAATTCCTGGGATGAGAGGGTTGTCCTATGAGAAGAGATTGAGCAGATTGGGCCTGTACTCTCTGGAGTTTAGAAGAATGATAGTGATCTAATTGAAACATGTAAGATTATGATGGGGCTTGACAGGTTAGATGCTGAGAGATTGATTCCCCTAAATGGAGATTCTAAAACTAGGTTGCATAGTCTCAGGATAAGGGGTCGGCCATTCAAGACTGAGTTGAGGATGAATTTCTTCACGCAGAGTGTTTTGAATCTTTGGACCTCTCTACCCCAGAGGGCTGTGGATGATGAGTCATTGAATATATTCAAGGCTGAGATCGATAGATTTTTTGAATTGTGATCAAATTCCCTCCTATCTCCTCTCTGACTTCATTTAACAGCCTCGGGTGCGTTATTTCTCAGTTCAGTGACTTATCCACCTCGGCTATTAAATTCAGATCCAAATCCTTTTCTACAGTTATCTCGAAATATGGTCCCACACTGTTACAACAACATTTTCACATCTGCCATCACTTTTAGAAACTAAAGGAAATGTGTTGTTTCTCCCCAAAACCTCATCCATCACAGCCCAATCTTATAGATACTAGATCACATCTCTCATCAATCTAACTTTCCAAATGTGTTTGTAATGTTTTGTAGATTCACAGACATAACACACAATTAGAACACCAATTAATTGGACTGTTGACCTGTTCTCGTTTTTCTTTGCTTTTAATATTCAGTTACGTCTTCTTTCACGACTTCAAAACCTCCTTCCTTTTTCCTGCTCATAAATTTTCACTATTTCACAAATCTTCTGTTCCTGCTCCAACAGTTTTATTATTTCCACTCTCTAGTCTCAGATCCGGATATTTCACACGATCCAGTCCTATCAGGTGAAACCCTCCCACTGCTCTATATACCCAGTCTGTTAAACCGTTGTTGTTTGTCGGTTCAGTTCGTAACCGTCCCTCCACTTCGTCCTGAACTAACCCTGTGGTCCCAAAAACATGAACCCTTCCCTCCAGTTCCATCCCTGCAGCCGGACATTGACCTGCCTCATATTGTCCTCCTTAAGCAGCCCAGCGCAAAACAATCCAGAGATCACCACGTTAAGGCCTAGTTTTTCAGTCTAGAGCTCAAATGTTAATATTCCCTCTCTCAACGGAGCTCTTTCCTTGTTATTGGTTCCGGCCATGACTATTTTCCGCTCTGCTTTCCTTCCCAGAGAGTGTCCCACCTGTTCCAGGAAGTTCTTCGCTCTGACACCAGGAAGGTAACTTACTAATTGGGACTGCATAGAGCTGCCGAAGAATTTGTTTATTCGCCTGACAATCGCTCTCCTATTCATGTGCCCAACTTGCCTCTCACACATGCCCCTACTCCCTGGTTTCACACTATTATTCAGAAGGAGCATCCTGCGTCGCTGTCGCTATCCACCTTACAGTCGAAACACCAGATATCTATTGGACAGTTCCAGCACTGAGATCCCTCCACCTATGACTGCACTGGCCCACTAGATGTTCACTCACTTCCCCGTATCTACACAGTATCTGCTCGGTTTCCTCTTCCTGAGTGAGCTGTAGGTTCTTGCTCGTGATCAGTACCCTTTATCAGGATATAATTGATATTGTAAAGATTGATCTGTACCTACCGGTGACTATTCTCATTTTTGTTGATGAAGTTGGATCTTCTCCCCTGTTTGGACCTTCAGCCATGGTGGTGACAGGCGTTCCAAGATTCTGCTGCTCTGTAATAAATATATTAATAGGAGGGTTAGACGGAAATATTAAGATGAGAAGGATAAAACGTCGCCTTGTCGCGATATCAAGTCCCTACTCCCCCATCAGCACAACAATTGTTAGCTCTGGGATCGAGCATTTCCCGACCGTTACCAACAATTCTCCACATCAGGTGCGGCACAGACAGCTGCCCAGGGAAAACCAATGAGTCCCGCAGATCTCCACAACCAGTTCTAGACGGCCGAGATTCTGCACTGGGAGCACCCATTGGTAAGATTTAGTCTCCGTGCAGGACAGCACCAGACTTATCCCTGAGCTGGTGAATATTCTGAAGAGCAATATGGAGCGAGGTGATGAGTTCAATGATTCTTCACTCGGTGTTACCCAGTCTGGCGCTATTGTATTATTTTATTCACAGATTTGTTGCAATTTTTTTATTTGTTGAGTTTTGATATTAAATTCTGGCATTTTATGAACCTGATATCTACCTGCATACACAATACGGAGCTGGGTGTGATTTCTCTGCTCTCTATGGGTAGTGACGTTGTCCGTGTGTTCATGGAGATGTGTTTTGGTTGGTGCTTCCATTTGAATATATTTACCATATCTCTCACGGTATCAGCACCTGACTAACGTTTGCCGATGACACAAAGATTGGTTGCATTGTAAGCAATGTAGATGAAAACATGAAATTACAAAGCGATATTGATAGAATAGGTGAATGGGCAAAACTGTGGCAAATGGAATTCAATGTAGACAAATGTGAGATCATTCACTTTGGATCAAGAATGGATAGAAGAGGGTACTTTCTCAATGGTAAAATGTTAAAAACAGTGGATGTCCAAAGGGACCTCGGGGTTCAGGTGCATAGATCATTGCAGTGTCATGAACAGTTGCAGAAAATAATCAATAAGGCTAATGGAATGCTGGCCTTTATATCTAGAGGACTGGAGTACAAGGGGGCAGAGGTCATGCTGCAGCGATACAAAACTCTGGTGAGACCGCACCTGGAGTACTGTGAACAGTTCTGGGCACCGCACCTTCGGAAGGGCATGTTGGCTTTGGAGGGAGTGCAGCGTCGGTTTACTGGAATGATACCCAGACTTCAAGGGTTAAGTTACGAGGAGAGATTACACAAATTGGGGTTGTATTCTCTCGAGTTTCGAAGATTAAGGGGTGATCAGTTCGAAGTATATCAGATATTAAGGGGAACGGATGGGGTGGATGGAGAGAATCTATTTCTGCTGGTTGGGGAATCTTGGAGGTGGGGGCACAGTCTAAAAATTAGAGCCAGACATTTCAGGAGCGAGATTAGAAAACGTTTCTACACACAAAGGGTGGTAGAAGATTGGAACTCTCTTCTGCAAACGGCAATTGACACTAGCTCAATTGCTAAATTTAAATGTGAGATATATAGCTTTTTGGCAATCAAAGGTATTAAGGGATATGGGCCAAAGGCGGTTATATGGAGATCGATCAAAGATCAGCCATGGTATTATCAAATGGCGGAGCAGGCACGAGGGGCTGAATGGCCGACTCCTGTTCCTGTTTTTCCTATGTTTCCGAATTTTACACCGTTCAATAAAATTAACACTAATGTATAATGTTATCAATCGTGTAATCTTAAACTGGTGCTGCACAGTTATCTTTGGATTATCTTTAGGGGTCTTACAATCTCAAAAACCACCACAAATATATAAGTTGTCGATTTGAGGGCTGTTTTACAATCATAATTCTCCATTGTGTGTGTGTCTCTCTGTGTGTGCGCAAAGGCAAGAGCAACAAATTAAACTAACAGTCCCGGTGCTTGCCTTTCCACACTGTCGGAATGTAAAAGCGATTCATCTCGGTCAGTAAATTTCTATAAACTATAGTTGAAGTTTTCTCGAGCATAAATGTGCAGCCAAGATTGAGACCTTGTAAGATGCAGTTATCTGTTGTTTCAGTCACGCTCACACTAGTGTAATAAACGGACAACAGCAACAAAAACTTACATTTACACCTACACTAATTACATTAGTTTAATCAAATACAAGATTCATTTGAGCAGTTACTTCCTTTTTTATATAAAGCCTAGAGATCGGGCCCTAAAACCTGTTGGTAATTTGAATGGTTACTTTTTATGTAAAGATTAGTGATGGACCCTCCGACCTGTTGGGAATTTCAGTAGCTACTTTTTCTAAAGATTAGTGATGGGCCCACCTACCTGTTGGTAATTTGAGTTGTTAGTTTTATTTAAAGATTAGTGTTGGACACTCCCACCTGTTGGTAATTTCAGTGGTTAATTTCGTTACAAAGACTTGAGATGGACCCTCCTTCCTGATTGTAATTGGAATTGTTACCTTTTCGATAAAAAATTAGTGGTGAGGCCCTGCTACCTGTTTGAAATTTATGTCGTTACTTTTTATACAAAAAATACTGATGGACCCTCCTACCTGTTGGTAATTTAGATTGTTACTTTTTATATAAAGATTAGTGATGGATCCTCGTGCCTGTTGCTAATTACAGTAGTGACTTTTTATTTAAAGATTAGTGATGGATCCTCGTGCCTGTTGCTAATTACAGTAGTGACTTTTTATATAAAGATGAGTGATGGACACTCCTGCCTTTTGGTAAGTTTCTTTTATGAGGACGAGTGATGAGGCCTCCAATCTATATATATTGGAAGTAACTACTCAAATTATCAAAATTAACGATCAGGATCCTCCTTTCTCTGTGAAAGATGGTTTCAGCCCTGAGGCTGTTTCTCTTTAAAACAGTCCTGCAGTTTACTTCTGCCTGAAGGGAGAGGCCTCTTTTTCTTCAGTTGAGCAAATCTAACAACCAACATCCTCAATAACTTATTTTTCGAAAAAAGGTGAAGTCCTTGCTCCATTCTCCCACCTAATTCGCATTAAACTAATTAATTATAATTAATCAGGAGCAAGTTTTGTCTCCGATTTTGTTCCTATCCTGTGATTGGATGGCGTTCAGTCCGGCCTCGGGTCAGCTGCGGCTGATTTCCCATGTGTGCGGCAGAGAGCGATAATCGGCCATTGCGAATGTGTTAACCCTTTACTGAGCTGAACTGTGTGTTCGATCAGTCTTTGATCAGTTAAATAAAAGTGTACCGGGCACATAACGGTTCAGTGAGTAAGAAGAGCAAGTTTCACAGTTACAAATAAATGCACATGAAGTGAGAAAGGCCAGTTTCCCTTTCCTGTTTACTGAATATCAAATTCTAACATGGGGAGGAAACACCGCTGGACTAAGATGATGCAAATCTCCAGAGTTCGTGTTACTGCTTTCTGTCCTGTAACCGCTTTAAAATGTGTCTGAGCGGAGATTGGTGGGGTCCAAGAAGGTATAAGCCCTGAATTTCTAGGTGTAAAGTAGCCACCCTTCAGTCAGTGTTTGAACGAACAATTAGTGAATTGTTCAATCCGCGAGGAATGGAGAGCTCCCGACGCCGGGGAACATATCTGACCGCGGGAAATCGACTTTAGAAAAGAGGAAGGGGCAGAAGAACTTAATTAAAATGCAAATTGACATTACATTAACATTACCTTGATCCCGTCTTTCAATGTCCGTGTAGATTTTACAAATTATTCCTTGTTATTTCATTACACCCAATCGAGTACAAGTTCCCTGCTTTATTTTAGCAATTCACAACTTGGGAATTTGATCTGATCCTTGGTATGTGAGATTCAGAGCTCCACACTCTGTGAAAGCTGCTGCCAGACATCAGGATGGATTTCAACACAAACATTCCTCATTTGTTTCAGAACAGGGAGCGGCCTTTCTGGTGGAATCAAATCGAAGCGGGTTAACAATTCGCTGCCACGTCAATTGTGAACAAAGTCAGTTATAAATTTTACTTTTTCAAATTTGGTTCCTGGGAAGTTCAGTAAAGCAGATACATGGTTCGAAATAAATTGTTACATTTGCATCAGGGACATTGTTTGCTGAAAATCCCATCGATTTTCGGATGTTTGCGCTTTCAACCCTGGGGCCCAGAGCCAGTGTTTCGTCAGTGAGCTGAGGACAGGCTGTTTCTGCAAGTGAGGACATTAACCGTTTAATCTCCGAATTAAACTCTTGTTGAGCATCAATCACCTCAATCACTGGGGGAACGAGTACTGACATTCCACAGTTATATTTATCAGAGTAAATATTCAGCAGATACACCAGTTACATTGTTAATTCCGGAAAGGACCATTCCTGGACTGTGATTGGTATAAGGATTGGATTTCCCCCATTTTCAGAGGGTTCACAGACAGAATACAAAAACAACTCCACGGGTTGGAAGTGTCCAAAGAGAGAAAGTATTTGAGCACAGACTGTGGTGATAATTCCGAGGGACGGATTGTTGTGATCAATCCCAGGGACAGATTGTGGTGATAATTCCGAGGGACGGATTGTTGTGATCAATCCCAGGGACAGATTGTGGTGATAATTCCGAGGGATGGATTGTTGTGATCAATCCCAGGGACAGATTGTTGTGATAATCCCGAGGGACGGATTGTTGTGATCAATCCTAGGGACAGATTGTGGTGATAATTCCGAGGGACGGATTGTTGTGATCAATCCAAGGGACAGATTGTGGTGATAATTAAACACTCTGTTAAGTGGACAGTTTGGGTAAATGGTGGGTTTATATATCATTAAGTACACTGCTAAATGGACAGTGTGGGTAAATGTTCAGTTAATATATCATCAATTACAATTTTCAATAGACAGTACTGGTAAATGGTGGGATTATATATCATTAAATACACTGTGAAATGGACAGTGTGGGTAAATAATGGGTTTTTATATCATTAAATACACTGTTAAATGGACATTGTTTGTAAATGGTGGGTTTATATATCATTAAATACACTGTTAAATGGACAGTGTGGGTAAATGGTGGGTTTAATTATCATTAAATACACTGTTCAATGGACAGTGTGTGTAAATGGTGGGTTTATATATCATTAAATACAGTGTTAAATGGACAGTATGGATAAATGGTGGTTTTATATATCATTAAATACACTGTTAAATGGACATTGTTTGTAAATGGTGGGTTTATATATCATTAAATACACTGTTAAATGGACAGTGTTGGTAAATGGTGGGTTTAATTATCATTAAATACACTGTTCAATGGACAGTGTGTGTAAATGGTGGGTTTATATATCATTAAATACACTGTTAAATAGACAGTGTGGGTAAATGGTGGGTTTCAATACAATTAAATACAATGTTAAATGGACTGACAGTCCCTGTACTGATTATCGAGCTGATACTGCTGACAGTATAAGTTTTGCTGAAAGAGCTTATGCGTCTGAGATTACCTGTATTGATCATAGAGCTGATATTACTGACAGTATCTGTATTAATTGTAGAGCTGATATTATGAACAGTATCTAATCTGAATATAGAGCTGGTATTACTGGCCTTATCTCTGCTGATTTTACATGTGATATTACTGAACGTACCTGTACTGATTATAGAGCCGATATTACTGACAGTAGTTGTATTTATTATCGAGATGATATTACTGATTATATCTGCACTGATTATAGAACTGATATTAATGACAGTACTTTTATTGATTGTCGAGCTGATATTACTGAAAGTATCTGTCCTGATTTTTTAGAGCTTAATAGTGAGAGTATTTTGACGCTTATAGGGTTGTTCTACTGAAAATGTCTGTTTTGATTATGGAACTGATATTACTGACTGTATCTGTGCTAATATGACGCTGTTATTACTGACTGTATCTCTGCTCAATATAGCGCTGATATTACTGACAGTATCTGCGCTAATATGTCGCGGTTACTAACTGTATCTCGGCTCAATATCGCACTGATATTACTGAATGTATCTGTGCTCAAAATAGCCCTGCTTTACTGACTGTATCCCTGTTCAATATAGGGCTGATTATTCTGACAGTATCCCTGCTCAATATTGAGCTGTTACTACTGACTGTATCTGTGTTGATAAAAGAGCTGGTGTAATAAAAACATTCATTGAATGACTTAGAATTGTCTTGCTCAAGAACAGCCCATTTTTCCCACATGTCTTTGCCTGGATTTATGCTCCACACGAGCGTCCTCCCGCACGATTTCATCGCACCCTATCAATTTATCTTTCTATTTCTAGCACCCTCGTGTATTTATCTACCTTCCCCTTAAATGCATCTTAACTTTTCGCCTCAACCATTCCATGTGCTAGAGAATTGCACATTCTCACCACTCTCTGAGTAAGATGTCTCTCCTGAATTACATCTTGGTTTCATTAGTAACTTTCTTATATTCATGGCCTCTATTTCTGGACTGCCCTTAAAGGGAAACATGCTCTCCAGTTCGAGCCTATGGAACCCCTTCCGAATATGAAAGACCTCTATCAGTTCACCTCTCCGTCTTCAACTGAATAGAGAAAAGAGACAGAGCCTGTTAAATCTTTCCTGATATTGTTGGTAAATAATGCATTGAACAAGTGGCGCCAGGAATTAAAAGAAAGAAATGCCAGTAAGGAACACCCAGGCCACAATCTTCTCCCATGGGAGCGGGTAAATTCAGGCAATCTCGGCACAATCCAGAGCACGGTAGAAGGGGTACTTAAAACTGCACCAATAAAATACCCGGAGCCGGCAGGCTGTGTTTGTGCATTGCTGTGGTTAAAGCAGATCAGTTAGAAGGACTGCACTGTCAAACTCACATATTAAAAAAACAACCTTTGGTGCAAGTGTTGTCTTGTCCTGCCAGGTGGGTGCGGGAGAACTGCTGCGACTCGCCCGGCAGAGGCGGAGACTCCAAAACGGCGCCAGAGAGTGCGATGTTCTGACCTGTCTCACTGTTCATCGACTGAACAACAAGATTCTTATGATAACGTGCGTTTGGTTGGGGGGTGAATTCCGATCCAGAATCCTGGACACATCAGGTCAGTATCTCGGCAGATACAAAAAGCATCAATTTCAGGGCCATAGTATTTAAAATCTACAGATACAGAATCTCTTGTACTGAACTTTTAACCGTCCCCGAAATAAAATCGCAGGTTGGTTTCAGGGTTTCACTGCTTATTTCTGACTGGACACAGGGTGGAACAATGGGTGTGTTTACTAAAGTATATTTAACAAAGTTTACCTTCGATTCCCTTGCACCGATTATCTGATCTTTACTCCCCTGGAATTCTGCGAATTGCAGAAGCGATGGAGCTCAACCTGAAATACAAACAGCCAGTCAGAGCCCATTTGGTTCGGGTACGGTGTAGACATATCCCTACGAGGGGGAAAGGAAAGGCATCCAAAACTATATCACCCTAAATGACTAAAGAGATGGAGATATTTAGAACAATGAAAATGGAGGCTAATGACGAATGTAAGGTTTATAATACAGGAGTGAACCAGGCTGAATACAGAAAGAACAGAGGAGATCGAAAAAAAAAGGTGGAAATAAGAGGGGCAAAAAAACAGAACCAATTGTAAATTTCAAAAGGGAATTTGAAGGGAATTAAAAAACTTGAAGGAAAAATTTACAGGGCTTTGGGGAAAGAGCATGGAAGAGGGAATAATTGGAAAGGTCATTAAAAGAGCCAGCACATGCGTCATGGGCTGAATGGACTCCTGTGCTGTACCTGCTATGATACTACGTTGCAACCATTTAAAGGGAACAGTCAATCCTTCCGTTGCTGAAGTCATTGTACAGAAACTCGAATTAAACTTCACATTCGCCAAATGCCGGAATCCAGCACATGTTTAAATATAAGAACGTAGGACCAGGAGGAGGCCATTCAGGCCCTCGAATCTGTTCTCCCATTTAATTAGATCATGGCCGCTCTGTACCTGGACTCTATTTACCTGCCCTTGACCCATTTCGCTCATACCCTGAACTAAAAAAAACTGCCGCTGTCAACCGTGAAAATTTCAGTTGACCCAGAATCCACAACCTTTTGGAGGAGGGAATTCCACATTTCCAGTAAACTTTGTGTGAAAACGTGCGTCCAGATTTCACTCCTGAACGGCCTCGAGCTAATTTTAAGATTGTGTCCCCTTGTTCTGGATTCCTCCAACAGAGGAAATGCCTCCTCTGTACCGAATGAATGTGAGGTATTAGATTTTAGTAAGAAAAATAAGGGGGTCACATACTGCTTGGATAATAAGTGTCTAAGTAGGGTAGATGAGCAGAGGGTTCTGGGGGCAAATCCAATGGGGCATTGAGCAGAAATTTCTTTACCCAGAGAGTGGTTGGAATGTGGAACTCAGTACCACAAGGCAGAATTGAGGTGACTCGCATCGACGCATTTAAGGGAAGCTAAATAAACACACGACGGATAAAGGAATAGAAGGATATTAGCGCAGATACTGTCAGTAATATCAGCGCTATATTAGCAGAGATACAGTCAGTAATAACAGCTTCATATTAGCACAGATACAGTCAGTAATATCAGCTCCATAATCAAAACAGACATTTTCAGTATAACAACTCTATAAGCGTCAAAATAATCTCACTATTAAGCTCTATAAAATCAGCACAGATACTTTCAGTAATATCAGCTCGAAAATCAATAAAAGTACTGTCATTAATATCCGTTCTATAATCAGTGCAGATATGATCAGTAATATCAGCTCTATAATAAATACAAGTACTGTCAGTAATATCGGCTCTATAATCAGTGCAGATATGATCAGTAATATCAGCTCAATAATAAATACAAGTACTGTCAGTAATATCGGCTCTATAATCAGTACAGGTACGTTCAGTAATATCACATGTAAAATCAGCACAGATAAAGCCAGTAATACCAGCTCTTTATTCAGAGCAGACACTGTTCATAATATCAGCTCTACAATTAATACAGATACTGTCAGTAATATCAGCTCGATGATCAATACAGTTAATCTCAGAAGCATACGCTCTATAAGCAAAACTTATACTGTCAGCAGTATCAGCTCGATAATCAGTACAGGGACTGTCAGTCCACTTAACATTGTATTTAATTATATTGAAACCCACCATTTGCCCACACTGTCCATTTAACAGTGTATTTAATGATATATAAACACACCATTTACCCACACTGTCCATTTAACAGTGTATTTAATGATATATAAACCCACCATTTACACACACTGTCCATTTAACAGTTCATTTAATAATATATAAACCCACCATTTATCCGCACTGTCCATTTAACAGTGTATTAAATGATATGTAAACCAACCATTTACACACACTGTCCATTTAACAGTGTATTTAATAATATATAAACCCACCATTTACCCACACTGTCCATTTAACTACTTGTTTAACGATAATTAATCGACCATTTTCCCACAATGTCCAATTAACTGAGTTTTTAGCAATATATAAATCCACCATTTACCCACACTATCCATTTAACAACTTGTTTAATGATAATTAATCGACCATTTTCCCACATTGTCCAATTAACTGAGTTTTTAGCAATATATAAACCCACCATTTACCCACACTGTCCATTTAACAGTGTATTTAATGATATATAACCCCACCATTTACCCACACTGTCCATTCAACAGTGTATTTAATGATATATAACCCCACCATTTACTAACTATCAATTTAACAGTGCATTTTATTGTATATATACCCAGCAATTACCCACTCTGTCCATTTAACAGTGCATTTAATGATATATAAACCCACCATATACCCACACTGTTCATTTAACAGTACATTTAATGATATATAATCCCACCATTTACCCACACTGTCCATTGCCCCAGTGCTTGAGCTGATTGATGCTCAGCCATAGTTTCATTCGGCGGTTGAATGATTAATGTCCTCACTTGCAGAAACAGCCTCTCCTCTGCTCACTGACGAAACACTGGCTCCTGGTCGCAGGGTTGAAAGCGCAAACATCAGAAAATCGATGGGACTTTCGTAAACAACGTCCCTGATGCAAATGTGACAATTTATTTCTGAACAAGTATCTATTTGACTGAAATTTCCAGAAATAAGATTAGAAAAAGAACATTTAGAACCAACTTTGTTCACAATTGACTTAGCAGCGAATTGTGAACGCGGCTCGATAACATTCCACCAGAAAGACCGCTCCCTGTTCTGAAAGAAATGAGGAATGTTTGTGTTGAAATCCATCCTCATGTCTGGCAGCAGCTTTCACAGTGGGCGGAACTCTGAATCTCACAACAAGGATCAGATCAAATTCCCAAGTTGTGAACTGCTAAAATGAAGCAAAGAACTTGCACTCGATTGATTACAATGAAATAAGCAGGATATAATTTGCAAAATCTGCAGGGACATTGAGAGACGGAAAATACTTGCGGGATCAAGGTAATGTTAACGTAGTGTCAATTTGTTTTTTGATTAACTTTTCCTGCTCCTTTCTCTTTTCTAAAGCCGATTTCCCGCGGTCGGATATGTTCCCCAGCGTAGGGAGCTCTCTATTCATCGGGGATTGAACAATTCACTAATTGTTCGCTCAGACACTGACTGAAGGCCGGCGATTTTACACCGGGAATTTCAGGGCTTATCCCTTCACTGGACCCCACCAATCTCCCCACAGACACGTTTTAAAGCGGTTACTGGACAGAAAGCAGGAACATGAACTCTGGAGATTTGCACTATCCTCGTCCAGCGGTGCCTCCTCCCAATGTTAGAATTTGATAGTTATTAAACAGGGTTGGGAAACTGTCCTTTCTCACTCTATATGCATTTATTTTTAACTGTAACACTGGCTCGTTTTACTCAATCAACCGTTTTGTGCCCGGTACACTTTTATTGAACTGATCAAAGACTGATCGAACACTCAGTTCAGCTCAGTAAAGGGTTAACTCTTTCGCAATGGCCGATTATCGCTCTCTGCCGGGCACCTGGAAAATCAGCCTATGGTTACACGAGGCCGGACTGAGCGCCATCCAATTACAGGACAGGAGCAAAATCGGAGACAAAGCTTATTCCTGATTAATTATATTTAATTAGTTTAATTCGAATTAGATGGGAGAATGGAGCAGGGACTTCGGTTTTTGCTAAATTATGTTATTGAGGGTGTTATTTGTTAAATTGGCTCAACTGAAGAAAGAGAGGCCGCTTCCTTCGGACAGAAACACATTTCAGGAATGTTTCAAAAGGGAAACCGGTTCAGGGCTGAAACTATCTTTCAAAGAGAACGGAGGTTCCTGATCGTTAAATTTGGTAATTTGAGTAGTTACTTCTAATATCAACTGGTCGGACGGTCCATTACTTATCTTTATATCAAAAGTCACTGCTGAAATTACCGACAGGCTCGAGGGTCCATCACTAATCTTTATATAAAAAGTCAACACTGAAATTACCAACAGGCAGGAGGGCCAATCACTATTCCTTATATGAAAAGTCACTACTGAAATTACCATCAGTGAGGAGGGTCTATCACTAAACTTTACATGAAGAAAACCCACTGAAAATACCAAAAGCCAGGCGAGTCCATCAATAATATTTTTTTAAAAAAGAAACTACTGTATTTACCAACAGGTAGGAGTGTCCATCACTCAACTTTATATGAAAATTATCTACACAAATTAACATCAGTTGGAGGGTCCATCACTAATCTTCATACAAAAAGTAACCACATAAAAATTACCACCAGGTAGGAAGAGCCATCACTAATCTTGACATAAAAAGTAACTACTGAAATCACCAACAGGTATGAGGGTCCATCACTAATCTTGATATAAAAAGCAACCACGGAAATTACCAACAGGAAGAAGAATGCACACTGAACTTTTTTTTTTAAATAACAAATCAAATTACAAACAGGTCGGATGGTCCATCAGTATTTTTTGTATAAAAATTAACGACATAAACTACAAACAGGTAGCAGGGCCCCACCACTAATTTTAACTAAAAAGTAACAACTTCAATTGCAATCAGGAAGGAGGGTGCATCTCAAGTCTTTATAAATAAATTAACCACTGAAATTACCAACAGGTGGAAGTGTTCAACACTAATTTTTACAAAAAAGTAACAACTCAAATTACCAACAGATAGGAGGGTCCATCACTAATCTTTAGAAAAAGTAACTACTGAAATCACCAACAGGTAGGAGGGTCCATCACTAATCTTTATCTAAAAAAGTAACTATTCAAATTACCAACAGGTTTTAGGGCCCGATCTGTAGGCTTTATATAAAAAAGGAAGTACCTGCTCAAATGAATCTTGTGTTTGATTACACTAATGTAATTAGTGTAGGTGTAAATGTAAGTTTTTGTTGCTGTTGTCCGTTTATTGCACTGGTTGTGAGCGTCACTGAAACAACAGATAACTGCATCTTACAAGGTCTCAAACTTGGTTGTACATTTATGCTGGAGAATAACTTCAACTATAGTTTGCAGAAATTTACTGACCAAGATCAATCGCTTTTACATTCCCACAGTGTGGAAAGGTAAGCACCAGGACTGATAGTTTGAGCAGTCGCTATTGCCTTTGCGCACAACACAGCGTGGCACACACACAATGGAGAATTATAATTGTAAAACACCGTCAAATCTTCAACTTATATATTTGTCGTGTGTTCTGAGATTGTAAGACCCCTAAAGATAATCCAAAGATAAATGTGCAGCACCAGTTTAAAGTTACACGATTGATAACATTATACATTAGTGTTAATATTATTGAACGGTGTAAAACTCCTCACCTCATAAAATGCTCATTAGGAAACATAGGAAACATAGGAACAGGAGTAGGCCATTCAGCCCCTCGTGCCTGTTCCGCCATTTGATAAGATCATGGCTTATCTGTGATCTATCTCCATCGACCCGCCTTTGCCAATATCCCTTGATACCTTTGGTTGCTAATAAGCTATCTATCACAGATTTAAATTTAGCAATTGAGCTAGTATCAACTGCCATTTTCGGAAGAAAGTTCAAAAATTCGACCACCATTTGTGTGTAGAAATGTTTTCTCATCTCGCTCCTGAAAGGTCTGGCTCTAATTTTTACACTGTGGACCCGACTCCTGGAATCCCCAACCAGCGGAAATATTTTCTCTCTACCCACCCTATCCGTTCCTCTGAATATCTTATAAACTTCGATCAGATCACTCCTTAACATTCGAAACTCCAGAGAATACAACCCCAATTTATGTAATCTCTCCTCGTAGCTTAATCCTTGAAGTCCGGGTATCATTCGAGTAAACCTGCGCTGCATCACTCCAAAGCCAATATGTCCTTCCGAAGGTGCGGTGCACAAAACTGCTCACAGTTTTGGTACAGCTGCAGAATAACTTCTGCCCCCTTGTACTCTAGTCCACTTGATATAAAGGCCAGCATTCCATTCGCCTTATTGAATATTTTCCGTACCTGTTAATGACACTTTAATGATCTACGTCCCTTTGGATATCAATTGTTTTAAACTTTTTAACATTTAGAACGTACGCTGTTCAATTCTTTTTTGACCAAAGTGGATGACCTCACACTTGTCCACATTCAATTCCATTTGCCACGGTTTTGCCCATTCACCTAATCTATCAATATCGCTTAGAAATATAATTTTCAGCTACACTGCTTACAATGCCACCAATCTTTGTGTCATCGGCAAAATTAGATATGAGACTTTCTATGCCTTCATCTAAGTCGTTAATAAATATTGTGAATAATTCAGGCCCCAAGACAGATCCCTGCGGGACTCCAGGAGTCACATCCTGCCAAAGTGAGTACTTACCCTTTCTCCCTACTCTCTGTCGCCTTTCGTTCAGCCAATTTGCTAATCAAGTCCGTACTTTTACCTCAATTCCATGGGCTTCTATCTTAGCTAACAGTCTCTTATGTGGGCCCTTATCAAATGCCTTCTGGAAGTCCATATAAATAACCTCCATTGCCATTCCCCTGTCCAATACTTTAGTCACCTCTTCAAAAAATTCAATCTGATTTATCAGGCACGACCTACCTTTCACAAATCCATGCTGGCTCTCTCTGATCAACTGAAAATTCTCGAGGTGTTCAGTCACCCTATCCTTAATTATAGACTCCAGCATTTTCCCCACAACTGATGTTAGGCTAACTGATTGATAATACTCCGCTTTCCCTCTCTCTCTCCTTCTTATAAAGCGGAGTGACATGTGCAATTTTCCAATCTGGATGGACAGTTCCTGAATCTAGAGAACTTTGAAAGATTATAGTTAGGGTATCTGCAATGTGCTCACTTACTTCCTTTGAAACCTTGGGATGGAAACCATCCGGTCCTCGGGATTTCTCACTCTTTGGTGCTATTATTTTCTTCATTACTGTTGCTTTACTTATGTTAATTTTATTGAGTCCCTGTCCCCGATTCAATATTAGTTCTCATGGGATTCCCGGCATGCTATCTTCTTTTTCTACTGTAAATACTGACGCAAAGTAATTATTCAACATGTCCGCCATTTCCACATTGTCAATGACAATACCCCCACTTTCAGTTTTTAAGGGGCCAAAACTGCTCCTGACCATCCGCCTTTTCCTAATGTAACTATAAATGTACTTCGTATTGTTTTTGATATCCCTTGCAAGTTTATTTTTATACACTTTTTTGTAGCTCTTACGATCTGTTTTGTGACCCTTTGTTGATCTTTGTATCTTTCCCATTCGACAGGATCTGTGCCATTCTTTGCCTTTTTAAATTCCCTTTCCTTATGTCTTATACTGTCCCTTACGTCTTTAGTTGTCCATGGCTGTTTTTTTTTTATTGCAAGTAGAGTTCCTGCCCCTCAGGGGTATAAACCGGTTCTGTATCTCGTTAAATGTTTGTTTAAACATTTCCCACTGATCATCAGTAGTTCTAACCATTAACAAATTTGCCCAGTTCATGTGGACAGTCTCTTTTGTTCAGCCTGGGCTGCAGTGGAACACTGGGTAAATGTACAGACAGGAAGGGCCCAGGGCCGTGGTCAGTCTGGGCTGCAGTGCGACACTGGGTAAATGCATAGACAGGAAACGCTCAGTGTGGTGCTCAGTCTGGGTTGCGGTGAGCCGCTGATAATCGGACTCAGTATTCGTGGGTTTAGGGAGTGACAACACCCAGGGAATTCGGTGACTGCTGGAAAGTGCACCTATATGGGTCTCCGATTGTCCTCTCAGTGTGGGATGAGAATGCATTCTTAAATCTCTGATTGGCCCCTCAGTGAGGGAGGAGGTTCAACCCACTCTACTCTTTATGAGGAGTGGGGATCTGGGGTTCAAAGGGATTGGATTCTTCATACCCGGTTTATGTGGGAAATAAACCACCCGAATGGCACGAAAACCGGGGTGCGGGGGGTGGTGTTGTTTTCCCGAGTCAGAGCATCAGAGCGACCACAGAGTCCCTGATATAATTTGGCGAGTGAATGTGGCAAGGTATTGGCGATTCGAGACTGTTTCAAAGTGCAAGCCTCGTGGTTATAAAACAGCGCTCGGATCGTGAGTTCAATTCTCAGCCTGTGAAACTAAAAAGTGCTATAATTACTGACAGTATCTGTACTGATTGTGGAACTGACAGTGCTTGTATTGATTGTAGAACTGACATTATCTGTGCTGATTTTGCAGAGCTTAACAGAGAGGATATTTGTGATGCTTAAAGAGTTGTTATGCTGACGGTGTCCTTTTGATTATAGCGCTGATGTTACTGACAGTATCTCTGCTAATCTGACGCGGTTATTACTGACTGTATATCTGCTCAATATTGGGCTGATAGTACTGATAGTATCTATGTTAAATGTAGCCCTGTTATTACTGACTTATCCCTGCTCATTATAGGGCTGATATCACTGACTGTATCCCTGTTCAATATAGCCCTGTTACTACTGACTATCCCTGCTCAATATGGGGCTGATATTTCTGACATTATCTGTATTGATGAAAGAGCTGGTGTAATAAAAATATTCATTGAATTACATGGAATTTGACAGTGTTGCCTTGTTCTGCCAGGTGAGTGCAGGAGAACTGCTGGGACTCGCCCGGCAGAGGCGGAGACTCCGAAACTGCGCCAGAGAGTGCGATGTTGTAACCTGTCCCACTGTTCATCGACTGAACAACAAGATTCTTATGATAGCGTGGGTTTGGGTGGGGGGTGAATTGCAATCCAGAATCCTGGACACATCAGGTTAGCATCTCGGAAGATACAAAAAGCATCAATTTCAGGACCTGAGTATTTAAAATCTACAGATACAGAATCTCTTCTACTGAACTTTTAACCGTCCACGAAATAAAATCGCCGGTTGGTTTCAGGGTTTAACTGTTTAATTCTGACTGGACACAGGGTGGAACAATGGGTGTGTTTACTAAACTATATTTAACAAAGTTTCCCTTCGATTCCCTTGCACCGATTATCTGATCTTTACTCCCCTGGAATTCTCCGAAGTGCAGAATCGATGGAGCCAAGCCTGAAATATAAACAGCCAGTCAAAGCGCATTTGGTTCGGGGACAGTGTAGAACATCCCTACGAGGGGGAAAGGAAGGGCACCCAAAGCTAGAGCTCACTGGATGAATAAAGAGATAGAGATTAAAATGAAACAGAAAACGGAGGCTTATGACGAATGTATGGTTCATAACACAGTAGAGAATCAGGCTGAATACAGAAAGAACAGAGGAGATCGAAAAAAAGGGAATAAGAGGGGCAAAAAGAGAGATTCAATTGTAACTTTCAAAGGGGAATTGGATAAAAACTTGAAGGGAGAAATTTGGAGGGCTATGGGGAAAGAGCAGGGGAAAGGGACTAATTGGACAGCCCTTTCTAAGAGCCAGCACAGGCGTCATGGGCCGAATGGCCACCTCCTGTGCTGTACCTACGATGATACTATGTTGCATCCATATAAAGGGAACGTACAAACCATCCAGTGCTGAAGTCATTTTACAGAAACTCTGGTTAACCTTCACATTCACCAAATGCCGGAATTGATAATCCAGCACATGTTTAAATACAGGAACATAGGAAGAGGAGTAGGCCATTCAGCCCCTCGAATCTGTTCTCTCTTTTAATTAGATCATAGTTGTTCTGTACCTCAATTCCATTTACCTGTCCTTGATCCATTTCGCTTGATAGCCTTACCACAAAAAATCTGCCGCTATCAGTCTTCAAAGTTTCAGTTGACCCAGAATCCACAACCTTTTGGAGGAGCGAATTCCACATTTCCAGTAAACTTTGTGCGAAAAGGTGCGTCCAGATTTCACTCCTGAAGGGCCGAGCGCGAATTTTAATGTTGTGCCCCCTTGTTCTGGATTCCTCCATCAAAGATAATGTCTACTCTGTATTTAATGAGTGTGAGGTATTACATTTTGGTTGTAAAAATAGCGGGGCCACAAACTGCCTCGATAATAATTGTCAAAAAAGGGTAGAGGAGCGGGGGGTTCGGGGGGTACAGATATAGAAAGCACTAAATGTAGCGAAGCAGGTTAATAAGGCCATAAAAAAGCAAATCAAGCAATGCGGTTCTTTCCAGAATGCTAGAACTGTAAAGCAGAGAAGTGAAGTTAAATTTGTATAGAACCTTGGTTAGGCCACACTTGGATTACTATGAATAGTTCTGGTCTCCACATTATAAAAAGGATATAGAAGCACTGGAGAAGGTACAAAAAGATTTACTAGGATGATACCAGAACAAAGAAGTTATACCTATCAATGAAGATTGAGCAACATGGGGCTCTATTCCCTGGCAATAGGAAGACGGACGGGTGTCCTGATAGATGTCTTTAAGATTATGTAAGGGTTTGATAGGGTGGACGTAGAGAAGATGTTTCCACTTGCGGGAGAAACCAGAACGAGGGACCATAAATATCAGATAGTCACTAATAAATCCAATAGGGAATTCAGCAGGAACTTCTTTACCCAGAGATTGGTTGGAAAGTGGAACTCACTACCACAAGGAGTAGTAGAGGCGAGTAGCATTTAATTGAAGCAAATTAAACACATGAAGGAGAAAGGAATTGAGGGAATTGCTAATAGGGGTAGATTAAGGGAGGAGGTTAGTGTGGAGAATGGACCATTTGGGCCGAATGGTCTGTTTCTGTGCTGTACGTTCTATGAAATTATCTATCGAATCTTATTATCATTTTAGAAATGTCATTTAAAGCACCCTGACTACATGCAAACCCACCATTTACAAACGGTCCATTTAACAGTGTATTTAATGATATATAAACAAATCATTTGCTCACACTATCCATTCAACTGTGTATTTAATGATATATAAACCTGACGATCCGGATTCTTTCCCCTCAGTCTGGTTCAGTAATAACTGAAGTCGAATACATTTTAAAGTTCAACACATCTTTAATAGCAGGGTTCTTAGTCTGCAGCATTGATTTGGACTCCTGATAGAGTCCCTCTATGCTGGCAGAGCAAGAACAAAAACATACAGAAATCCACACGTTTTTATACAGATGAATAGGGTTGGAACATACTTAACGAGGGTCAACACCAATCATAAGCCGGGCATAGGTTGCCATGCGAGGTTACATTATTTCCGACCAATCATAAATCGTCCATGTGCTGATCATGCTGCTGTTAGACATCAAAGGGGATAACTTCCTCACTTTCCAACTTGGAATGTTCTTCCCTGTTCCTTCTGTTCCTTATCTCCCAACCTGGAATGTCTTTCAACTTTGGCTAAGCTCGTTACCTATATTGATCTGCCATAAACATGGAGACATTCAGACCAGTCCTTGACTCACATCAAAGACCTATCATTGATAAGACAATGCAGGCCTGCTGACTAAGCAAACATATGGCCCAGCAGGAGGGCCAGGCCACTTGTATCAATCTCAGTTACTAACTAATTAACCCTTTCTAACCATTTTGCATTCTGCTTCTTTGCCACGTAGACATCTTAATATTTTACCGAAAACTGACCACGTAGGGATTCTCAAACCCACCATTTACTCCTACTATACATTTAACAGTGTATTTAATGACATACAAAGCAACCATTTACTCCTACTGTACATTGAACAGTGGATTTAATGATATTTAAACCCACCATTTACCCACACTGTCCATTTAACAGTGTATTTAATGAGATATAAACCCATCATTTACACGCACTGTCCATTTAACAGTGCATTTGATGACAGAAAACCCACCATTTACCCACACTGTCCATTTAACAGTGTATTTAATTATATGAATTGTTCGTTTGAATATTTTTACAAAATGAATAAAACTCCGTTTAACTCAGCGATAGATTGAAAGAAGTAAGAAAGAGAAGGTCTGTCGAGGGAGAATTCACAGGAAGACTAATATTCTGGAATGTTTCGTTCCGCCAATTTAGGTTGTGTCTCCGGCCCGAATGAATCCTCAATCCTGGTCAAAAAACAAGGGGGAAATTGGAGAGAAAAGGGGAAATATCGCAATCTGTCCCTGGGATTGATCACAACAATCCATCCCTCGGGATTATCACTCCAATCTGTCCCTGGGATTGATCACAACAATCTGTCCCTCGGAATTATCATCACAATCTGTCCCTGGGATTGATCACAACAATCCGTCCCTCGGGATTATCATCACAATCTGTCCCTGGGATTGATCACAACAATCCGTTCCTCGGGATTATCATCAGAATCTATCCCTGGGATTGATCACAACAATCCGTCCCTCGGGATTATCATCACAATCTGTCCCTGGGATTGATCACAACAATCCGTCCCTCGGGATTATCATCACAATCTGTCCCTGGGATTGATCACAACAATCCGTCCCTCGGGATTATCATCACATTCTTTCCCTGGGATTGATCACAACAATCCGTCCCTCGGGATTATCACCACAATCTATCCTTGTCATTGACCACAACAATCCGTCCCTCGGGATTATCACCACAATCTGTCCCTGGGGTTGATCACAACAATCCCTCCCTCGGAATTATCACCACAATCTGTCGTCAAACACTTTCTCTCTTCGGACACTTCCAACCCGGGAATGGGCTATTTATAACTGTCTGTGAACCCCCTCAAAATGAGGGCAATCCAATCTTTATACCAAGCACAGACCAGGAATGGTCCTTTCCCGATTTAGCAATGCAACTGGTGTATCTGCTGAATATTTACTTTGATAAATGTAACTGTGGAAAGTCAGTACTCATTCGCACAGTGATTGAGGCGATTGATGCTCAGCGATAGTTTCATTTGGCGGTTAAATGGTTAATGTCCTCACTTACAGAAACAGCCCGTCCTCAGCTCTCTGACGAAACACTGGCTCTTTGCAACCGGGTTGAAAGCGCAAACATCAGAAAATCGATGGGACTTTCAGCAAACAATGTCCCTGATGCAAATGTAACAATTTATTTCGAACCAAGTATGTGTTTTACTGAACCTCCCTGGAACAAGATGATAAAAAGTAAAATTTATAACTGACTTTGTTCACAATTGACGTGGCAGCGAATTGTCAACCCGGTTCGATTCGATTCCACCAGAAAGGCCGCTCCCTGTTCTGAAAGAAATGAGGAATGTTTGTGTTGAAATCCATCCTGATGTCTGGCAGCAGCTTTCACAGAGGGCGGAGCTCTGAATCTCACATAAGAAGGATCGGATTAAATTCACAAGTTGTGAACTGCTGAAATAAAGCAAGGAACTTCTTCTCGATTTATTGTAATGAAATAACAAGGATATCATTTGTAAAATCCACACGGACATTGAGAGACGGAAATTCCTTGCGGGATCAAGGTAAGATTAATGTCGTTGAAATTTGTTTTTAAATTAACATTTTCAGCCCCTTCCTCTTTTCCAAAGCCGATTTCCCGCGGTCAGATATGTTCCCCGGCGTACGGAGCTGTCTATTCCTCGCGGATGGAACAATTCACTAATTGTTCGCTCAGACACTGACTGAAGGCCGGTTACTTTCCACCGGGTATTTCAGGGCTTATCCCTTCATGGACCCCACCAATCTCCCCACAGACACATTTTGAAGCGGTTACAGGACAGAAAGCAGGAACACGAACTCTGGAGATTTACACCATCCGAGTCCAGCGGTGCCTCCTCCCCATGTTAGAATTTGACATTCAGTAAACAGGGGTGGGAAACTGTCCTTTCTCACTCTACATGCTTTTATTTTTAACTGTAACACTGGCTCTTTTTACTCACTGAACCGTTTTGTTCCTGGTACTTATCAAAGACTGATCGAACACACAGTTCAGCTCAGTAAAGGGTTAACACATTCGCAATGGCCGATTCTCCCCATCTGCCGGGCACCTGAGAAATCAGCCTCTGGAAACCTGAGGCCGGACTGAAAGCGATCCAATCAAAGGATTGGAGCAAAATCGGAGACAAAACTTGTTCCTGATTAATTATAATTAATTAGTTTAATGCGAATTAGGTGGGAGAATGGAACAGTGGCTTCTGTATTGCTGAAGTATGTAATTGCGGCCTTTCGAGAAAAACAAACTTCAGGAATGTTTTAAGGGGAAACCCGTTCAGGGCGGAAACCATCTTTCGCACGATAGGTGGTTCCTGACCGTTAATCATGGTAATTTGAGTTGTTACTTTTAATATCAACAGGTCGGAGGGTCCCAGCACTGAGTGGAATTAATAAAACTGTTGCAGCAGGAACAGAAGATTTATGAAATAGTGAAAAGTTATTAGCAGGAAAAAGGAAGGAGGTTTTGAAGAAGTAACTTAATATTAAAAATGGAAAACGAGAACGGGTCAACATTCCAATGAATTGGAGTTCAGATTGTGTGTTATATCTGTGAATCTACAAATCATTCCAAACACGTTTGGAAAGTGAGAATCATGAGAGATGTGATCGAGTATCTATAAGACTGGGATGTGATGGATGAGGTTTTGGGCAGAAACTAAATATTTCCTTTAGTTTCTAAAAGTGACGGCAGATGTGAAAATGTTGTTTTACCAGAGGAGGATGTGGGACCATATTTCGAGAAACTGTTGAGAAGGATTTGGATCTGAATTTAGTAAACATTTGGAAAGTCAGAATCATGAGAGATGTGATCTACTCTCTAGAAAACAGGGCTTGGGTTTTCACAGAACAGAGTGAAATGATCCTGGTGATAAAATTTTGAGGAGAGAGGACGCCAGTATAAATAAATGGTTATATGACAGAGGTGGAGAAACATCAACAAACTGGCAGGGCCCCAGCACTAATCTTTATATAAAAAGTAACTACTGAAATTACCAACAGGTATGAGGGTCAATCACTAATTTTTATATAAAAAGTAAATACTGAAATTACCACCAGGAAGGAGGGCCCATCATTAATCTTTATATTAGAAGTTACTATTGAAATTACAAACAGGGAGGAGGGTCCATCACTAATCTTTACATAAAAAAGTAACAACTCAAATTACCAACAGGCAGGAGGCCCCATCGCTAATGTTTACATCAAAGTGTAACTACTGAAATTTCCAAAAGGCAGGAGGGTCCATCAATGATATTTATACAAAAAGTAACAATACAAATTACCTGCAGGTTTGAGGGTCCAAGCACTAATCTTTACATAAAAAGTTGGAGCTCAAATTACCAACAGGGAGGAGGGTCCATCACTAATCTTTATATAAAAAAAGAAACTACTGAAATTACAAACAGTTAGTGGGGTCCATTAATAATCTTTAACAAAAACGTAACTAATGAAATAATCAACAGGTAGGAGCGATCATCACTAATCTTTACATAAAAATAACGACTGAAATTACCAACAGGTATGATATTCCATCACTAATCTTTATATAAAAAGTAACCACTGAAATTACAAACAGGCAGGAGACCCCATCACCAATTTTATATAAAAAAGCAACGAATGAAGTTAGCAACAGGTATGAGGGTCCATCACTAATCTTTATATAAAAAATAACGACTGAAATTACCACCAGGTAGGAGGATCCATCACTAATCATTATATAAAAAGTAAATACTGGAATTACCAAAAGGCAGGAGGTTCCATCACTAATCTTTATATATTAAAAATAACTACTGAAATTACCACCAGGTAAGAGAGTCCATCACTAATCTTTAAATATAAAAAATAACTACTGAAATTACCACCAGGTAGGAGGGTCCATCACTAATCTTTATGTAAAAAGTAACCACTGAAATTACCAACGGTCAGGACACCCCATCACTAATATTTTATCAAAAGGTTACAACTCAAATTACCAGCAGGTAGGAGGGTACATCACTAATCTTTATATGAAAAGTATCTCCTGAAATTACCAAATGGGTGGAGGATCCGTCGTTAATCTTGATATAATGAGTAATAATTCAAATTACCACCAGGTCAGAGTGCCCATCACTAATCTGTATAAAAAAAGAAAGTACTGAACTTACCAACAGGTGGGAGGGTCCATTACCAATCTCTGTATAACAAGTAATTACTGAAATTATCAACAGGGAGTAGTGTCAATAACTAATCTCTTTAGAAAAAGTAACAACCCAAATTACCAATAGGTAGGAGGGTCCATTACCAATCTTTGCATAAAAGGTAATTCCTGAAATTACCAACAGGGAGGAGTGTCAATCACTAATCTCTTTAGAAAAAGTAACAACCCAAATTACCAATAGGTAGGAGGGTCCATTAACAATCTTTGTACAAAAAGTAATTTCTGAAATACCAACAGGGAGGAGGGTCAATCACGAATCATTTTATTAAAAAAGTAACAACCCAAATTACCAACAGGTAGGAGGGTCCATCACTAATCTTTACATAAAAATTAACTACTGAAATCACCACCAGGAAGTAATGTCCATCACTCATTTTTATAAAAGATAAAAATATACTCCTGAAATTATCAACAGGCAAGAGGTCCGATCCCTTATCCTAACCTAAAATATAACTGAAACTACCACCAGATGGCAGTGTCCATCATAAATCCTGACATGAAAGGTCACGACTGAAATTACCATCAGGTGGGAGTGTCCATCATTAATCTTTATATCAAAAGTAATTACTGAAATTAACACCAGGGAGTCCGGTCCATCACTAATTTGTAAATAAAAAAACAGCTACTGAAATTACCAACCGGCAGGAGGGTCCATCACTAATCTTCAGATAACAAAAGTATCTACTGAAATCACCACCAGGTGGTAATGTCCATCATTATTTTTATAAGGAAAGAAATTACTGAAATTACCAACAGGTAGTAGGGTCCACCACTAATATTTATATAAAAAGCTACTACTGAATTTACAACAGGTAGCAAGGTCCATCACTAATCTTTTAAATTAAGTAATTATTGGAATTACCAACAGGTGAGTGGGTCCATCACTTATTTTTAAATAAAACGAAACCACTGAAATTACCACCAGGCCGGAGTGTCCATCACTAATCTTTATATAAAAAGCAACGACTGAATTTACAACAGGTAGCAAGATCCATCACTAATCTTATTAAATAAAATAACTACTGGAATTACCAACAGCTAGGCGGCTCCATCACTAATCTTTGTCGAAGAAAAAACTACTGAAATTACCAACAGAGAGGAGGATCCATCACTTATATTCATATAAAAAGCAACCACTGAAATTACCACCAGGTAGGACTATCCATCGCGAATCTTTATATAAAATGTAACTACTGAAAATAACACCAGGCAGGATTATCCATCACCAATCTTTATATGAAAAGTAACTACGAAATTACCACTAGGCAGGAGGGTCCATCACTAATCTTCATATAAAAATTAACTACTGAAATCACCACTAGGAAGTAATGTCCATCACTCATCTTTATAAAAGAAAAAAATAAACTCCTGAAATTATCAACAGGCAAGACGTCCGATCCCTTATCCTGACCTAAAAATTAACTGAAACTACCACAAGCTGGCAGTGTCCATCATCAATCCTCACATCAAAGGTAACGACTGAAATTACCACGAGGCAGGAGTGTTCATCATTAATCTTTATATCAAAAGGAGTTATTGAAATTAACACCAGGGAGTCCGGTCCATCACTAATTTGTATATCAAAAAAACAGCTACTGAAATTACCAACAGGCAGGAGGGTCCATCACGAATCTTGAGATAACAAAAGTATCTCCTGAATTCACCACCAGGTGGTAGGGTCCATCATTATTTTTTATAAGGAAAGAAATTACTGAAATTACCAACAGGTAGGAGGGTCTATCACTAATCTTTATGTAAAAAGTAACCACTGAAATTACCAACCGTCAGGACACCCCATCACGAATATTTTATCAAAAAGTTACAATTCAAATTACCAGCAGGTAGGAGGGTCCATCACTAATCTTTATATAAAAAGTAACTCCTGAAATTACCAAATGGGTGGAGGGGCCGTCATTAATCTTGATATAATGAGTAATAACTCAAATTACCACCAGGTCAGAGTGCCCATCACTAATCTGTATAAAAAAGAAAGTACTGAACTTACCAACAGGTAGGAGGGTCAATTACCAATCATTGCATAAAAAGTAATTACTGAAATTACCAATAGGGAGGAGTGTCAATCACTAATCTCTTTGGAAAAAGTAACAACCCAAATTAACAACAGGGAGGAGGGTCCATTAACAATCTTTGTACAAACAGTAATTACTGAAATACCAACAGGGAGGAGGGTCAATCGCGAATCATTTTATAAGAAAAGTAACAACCCAAATTACCAACAGGTAGGAGGGTCGTTCACTAATCTTTACATAAAAATTAACTACTGAAATCACCACCAGGAAGTAATGTCCATCACTCATCTTTATAAATGAAAAAAATAAACTCCTGAAATTATCAACAGGCAAGAGGTCCGATCCCTTATCCTCACCGAAAAAATAACTGAAACTACCACCAGATGGCAGTGTCCATCATAAATCCTGACATGAAAGGCAACGACTGAAATTACCTTCATGTGGGAGTGTCCATCATTAATCTTTACATCAAAAGTAATTTCTGAAATTAACACCAGGGAGTCCGGTCCATCACTAATTTGTTTATACAAAAACAGCTACTGAAATTACCAACAGGCAGGAGGGTCCATCACTAATCTTCAGATAACAAAAGTATCTACTGAAATCACCACCAGGTGGTCGGGTCCATCATTATTTTTTATAAGGAAAGAAATTACTGAAATTACCAACAGGTAGGAGGGTCTATCACTAATCTTTATACAAAAATTAACTACTGAAATTACCAACAGGCATGAGGGTCAATCACAAATCTTCATATAAAAAGCTGCTACTGAATTTTCAACAGGTAGCAAGGTCCATCACTAATCTTTTTAAATAAAGTAATTATTGGAATTACCAACAGGTGGGTGGGTCCATCACTTATTTTTAAATAAAACGAAACCACTGAAATTACCACCAGGCCGGAGTGTCCATCACTAATCTTTATATGAAAGCAACGACTGAATTTACAACAGGTAGCAAGATCCATCACTAATCTTTTCAAATAAAGTAACTACTGGAATTACCAACAGCTAGGCGGCTCCATCACTAATCTTTGTCGAAGAAAAAACTACTAAAATTACAACAGAGATGAGGGTCCATCACTTATCTTTATATAAAAAGCAACCACTGAAATTACCACCAGGTAGGACTATCCATCGCGAATCTTTATATAAAAATAACTACTGAAAATAACACCAGGCAGGAGGTTCCATCACTAATCTTAATATAAAAATCAACTACTGAACTTATAGCGGTAGGAAGGTCCATCACTAATCTTTTCAAATAATGTAACGACTGAAATTACCATTAGCCAGGAGGTCCCATCAGTAGTCTTTACATGAAAAGTAACTGCAGAAATTATCAACATGGAAGATAGTCCATCTGTATTCTATATGTAAAAAGTAACTACTGAAATTACCACCAGGCAGGAGTGTCCATCACTAATCTTTATATAAAAAGTAACTACTGAATTAATAACTGGATATAAAACTTACCAGGGACACCGAGAGCAGCTGGGCAGGCACAGTAAATGACTGGAACAGTAATACAGTAAATCATGGTTTATGGAACTAATAGCTAGATGTAGAGAATTACCACGGACACCGATAGCAGCTCGGTGGGCACAGTAAATGACGAGAACGGTAATAAAGTGACTCATGGTTTATAGAACTAATAGCTGGATATGGAGAATTACCAGGGTCATCAAGAGCAGCTAGGTGGGCACAGAAAATGACTAGCGCAGTAATAAAGTGACTCATAGTTCATGGAACTAATAGCTGGATATAGAGAATTACCAGGGACACCAAGTGCAGCTCGGTGGGCACAGCAAATGCTCGAAAAGTAATAAAGTGACTCATGGTTTATAGAACTAATAGCTGGATATAGAGAATTTCCAGGGACATCGAGAGCAGCTAGGTGGGCACAGTAAATGTCTAGAACAGTAATAAAATGACTCATGGTTTATCGAACTAATAACTAGATATATAGACTTACCAGGGACACCAAGAGCAGCTAGGTGGGCACAGTAAATGAATAAAATAGTAATAAAGTGACTCATGGTTTAGAGAACTAATAGCTAGATATAGAGAATTACCAGGGACACCAAGAGCAGCTAGGTGGGCACATTAAATGCTAGAAAAGTAATAAAGTGACTCATGGTTTATAGAACTAATAGTTGGATATAGAGAATTACCAGGGACACCAAGAGCAGCTAGGTGGGCACAGTAAATGACTAGAACAGTAATAAAGTGACTCATGATTTATAGAACTAAAAGCTGAATATAGAGAATTATCAGGGACACCAATAGCAGGGAGGAGGGAATGGTAAATGATAAGAACAGTAATTTTGAAACACGCGTTATACAATTAATAGCTGGATATAGAGACGGATCAGAAGCACCAACAGCAGTGATGAGGGGATGGTACATTACGAGAACAGTAATACAGTGAAACATGGTGTATGGAACCATTCTAGTAAGTCTCTTCTGCATCCTCTCAAAGGCCTTTGCATCTTTACTAAAGTGCTGTGCCCAGAAGTGGACACAATACTCCAGTTGTGGCCGAACCAGTGTTTTATAAAGGTACATCATGACTTCCATACTTTGTACTCTATGTCTCTATTGATAAATCCCAGGATCCCGTATGCTTATGAAACCGCAAGCTCAACCTTCCCTGCCACCTTCAACGATTTGTGCACATATACTCCCATATCTCTCTGTTCCTGAACGCATTTTAGAATTGTGCCCTTTCGTTCATACTGCCTCTCTTCGTTCTTTCTACCAAAATGTATGACTTCGCACTTTTCTGCGTTAAATTTCTTCAGTCACGTGTCCGCCCGTTCCACCACGCTGCCTATATCCTCTTGAAGTATATTACTATCCTCCACGCTGTTCACTACACCTCCTAGTGTTGTTTCATCTGCAAATTTTGAAATTGTGCCCTGTACACCCCAGTCCACGTCATTAATATATATCAAAAAAGCTGTGATCCCAGTAGCGACCACTGGGGCACATCACTTTACAGCCCTCCAGTCCGAAAAAAAATCGTTCACCATTATTCTCTGTCTTCTGTTACTTAATGAATCCCTGCTGCCGCTTTTATCCCATGGGGCTTCAACATTGATGACAAGCCTATTATGCAGCACTTTATCAAACGCCTTTTGAAAGTCCATATACACAACATCAACCGCATTGCCCTCATCGAACGTCTCGGTTACCTCATCAAATAACTCAATCAAGTTATTAAACACGATCGGCCTTTCACAATTCCGTGCTGGCTTTCCTTAATTAATCCCCAATTGATCAAGTGACGGTTAATATCGTCCCGGATTAACGTTTCTAAAAGTTTCTCCACCACCGAGGTTAAACTGACTGGCCTTTAATTGCTGAGCTTATCCTTACTCCATTTTCTGAACAATGGTGTAACATTTCCAATTCTCCAGTCCTCTGGTACCATTCACGTATGCAGGAAAGATTGGAAGATTTTGGCCAGTATCTGCAAAATTTCCTTCCTGTATTCCCTCAGCATCCCATCCAGACCGAGTGATTTATCTACTTTAAGCACAGCTAACCTTCCTAGTACCAAATATTTATCAATTTTAACCCATCCAGTATCTCAACTACATCTTCCGTTACTGTGACTTTGGCAGCATCTTCTTCCTCGGTAAAGACTGGAGCGAAGTACCCACTTAGAACCTAAGCCTCCATGTGCATGATCACCTTTATGGTCCCGAATCAGTCAGATCTCTCCCTTTACTACCCGTTTGCTGTTTATATGCCGATCGAAGACTTTTGGATTCCTTTTTATTTGTTCGCTGCCAGTCTATTCTCATCGTCTCTCTTTGCCCCTCTCATTTCCTTTTTCACTTCCACTCTGATCTTCTTACATTCAGCTTGATTCTCACTTGTATTATCAACCTGACATCTGTCATACGCCCCCTTTTTCTCCTGCTTCATTTACCTCACTATTTCTTCGTCATCCAGGGAGTTCTGGCCTTAGTTGCCCTAACTTTCGCCCTCGTGGGACTGTATCTAGACTGTAGCTGATTCATCCCCACTTTAAAGGCTACCCATTATTCAATTACAGTTTTGGCTGCCAATCTTTGATTCCAATTTAACGAGGCAGAACAGTTCTCATCCCATGGAAATTCGCCATCCACCAATTGAGCATTTTTCTCCAGAGTCGTCCTCTGAGTTATCCATGTATAAACAGGGCCGCACTCTGAACAAGGGCCGCACTCTGAATATGGGCCGCACTCTCAACACACAACCCCCACTCTCAACAGGGCCGTACCATGAACATGGAGCCCTCTCTCAACACGGACCCCACTCTCAACACACAGAGACCACTCTCAACGGGGCCGCACCCTCAAAACGGACCCCACTCTCAACACGGACCCCACTCTCAACAGGGCCGTACCCTGAACACGGAGCCCTCTCTCAACACGGACCACACTCTCAACACGGACCCCACTCTCAAAGCGGACCCCACTCTTAACACGGGCCGCACTCTCAACACGAACCCCACTCTGAGCACGGAACCCACTCTGAACACAGACCCCACTGTGAACGAAGCTCCTACTCATAAGACGGACCTCACTCTGAAAAGGGACCCCAATCTGAGCACGGACCCCAATCTGAGCACGGACCCCAATATGAACACGGACCCCACTCTGAGCACGGACCCCACTCTGAGCACGGGCCCCACTCTGAGCACGGCCCCCACTCTAAAAACGGAACCCCTCCCCCAGCACAAAACCCACTCTGAGCACAGACTTCACTCTGAAGAATGAACCCACGGTAAACACAGACCTCACTCCGAACAAAGACCCCAATCTGAAGATTTCTGTGTTAGCCTTGATGGAGCTTTATTGTACATCTGGACGATGTTGTTCCTCTCTCCTCACTTCTCCTTCACCCCCCTGGTTCCACCCACCTTTGGAACATTACGAATGTCATTTACATTCCCCCCTCCTCTTCATTCCCGAATTCTCCTCTCCTCCTCTTCACGTCTTTCTGTAAATCTTCTTTAAATCTGCTTTTTATTTCCCCATTTAACCTGCCTGTCCCAGTAACTGAAACATCTTGGTCATTTTCCATCAGAATTCCTTACTTTGCATACCAAGCAACAAAGCCACCTCATCGACAGAACATTCAGTCCTGGGACTAAAGGTTTCAGAAATAATTGATATGTGGAGCTCAGACCCGTATATATTTCGTTCCAGGAATGAGAGATATCCTTAATCGTCCCTGAACTGATAACGTTGCTCTAAGGTGCCTTTCGAGTGCCTTCAAAAACCTGCTTAAAACCTGTTTAAAACCTGTTGATTGAAATTTATTTTCTCCGCCTATCTCCTTACCACGCACTGCCTCTGCATCATATTTTGCGAGATGTTGAATTCTTTGTAAAGTAATCTCCGATATCTATTTACAAACAAAGCCTGACACTGAACACAGACCGAAACTGAACATTGTCCCCACTCTGAAAACTGTCCCCACTCTGGGACCACAGAGCCCACGGGAAGCGGGGTGGGAGGCGGTGGTATCAATGTAGCTGTGAGAGCCGGTGTTCTTAACAAGTCCCTGAATTGACAGCGTTGCTCTGAGGTGCCGATCATGTGCACGCAAAAAGAAGCCTATTTCTTCAAAAGGCTTCTCCTCCATTTTCTGTTAAACCTGCATTCTCTCTCTCTCTCTCTCTCTGCCACATTCTGCGTACAATCGAATTCTTTGTAAAGTAATCTGATGTATCTATTTATAAACAAAGCCTGACACTGAATACCGACCACCACTGCATTAGGGCAATAATCTGAACACAGACCCCTCTCTGAACACAGACTCCATTCTGAAGATGTCTTTGTTAGTGTACAGGAAACTCTATTGTACATCTGGACGATGCTGTTCCTCTCCCCTCATTGCTCCTTCATCCCCCGTGGCCGTGATGAGGGCGAAGGAGGAATTCTGTTTAGTTTAAGGCGTAATTCTCATAAAATTGTATCGAGAACAAATTATGAGACACCGCCCTGTGTCACAGGAGGGGAACACTCTTAACATTCACCCCTGGGAACTAAATACCTGAGATAAAATTACAGTGCGGAGTTCAGGCCTTAAAATATTTCGTGCCAGTAATGTAAAGATGCCCAAAATATGTCCTTAATTGTAAAGAGGGTCGAAGGTATCTGCAAGTGCCATCAAAAGCTGTTTTAAAACCCATTTCTTCACAGAGCTTTGCCTCCATCTATCTCTTTAAGCCGCTCTTTTTCTCACATTCTGCAAGCAGTTGAATCCTTTTTAAATTAGTCTGAGGTATCTATTTATAAACAAAGCCTGACACTGAACACAGATCCGACACGGAACACAGACTCCTCTCAAAACAAAGACACCACTCTCCACACAGACTAAATTCGGAACACAGGCCCCACTCTGAATACATACTCCCCACTCTGAAAACAGGCCCCACTCCGAACATAGACTTTACTCCAAACATAGTCATCACACTGAATGCAAATCCCAGTCTGAACACAGAAACCCACTCTGAACACAGACCCCACTGAAGATTCCTGTGTTCGTGTAGACAGAGCTTTATTTTACATCTGGACGATACTTTCATCTCTCCCCACTTCTTCTTCAAACCCCGTGTCTCCACCCACCTTTGGAACATTACTTATGTCATTTACATTCCCCCTTCCTCTTCATGCCCGAGTCATCCTCTCCTCCACTTTAATTCTTTCTGCAAAACTTCTATAAATCTGCTTTTTAGTTCCCCCATTTTACCTGCCTGACTCAGTAACCGAAAAATGTTGGTCATTTTCCAAATGAATTGCTTACTTTGCATAAAAAGCAACAAAGCCACCACATCGACAGAGTATATTTTCATACGGGACAGAGATTGCTCAGGGGGAAGGAGGGATTCTGTTTGGTTAAAGGCTTAATTCTCACAAATTTGTATCCAGAACAAACTATAATAAACCGTCCTGTGTCAAATGAGGGGAACACCGTGAACATTCACCCCTTCGGAACTAAATAGCCGAGGTAAAATTACTGTGCGGAGTTCAGGCCTTGAAATATTTAGTGGCAGGAATGAAAAGATGCCCTTAATATATCCTGAATTGTAAAGAGGCTGTAAGGTGTCTGCAAGTGCCTTCAAAAGCTGCTTTAAAACCAATTTGTTCCGAGAGCTTTGCCTGCATCTGTCTGTTTAAGCTGCACTCTCTCACACATTATGCACGCAGTTGAATCCTTTATAAATTATACTGAGTTATCGATTGATAAACAAAGCCTGACACTGAACACAGATCCCACACGGAACACAGACTCCTCTCAGAATACAGACAACACTCCGAACACAGACCCCACTCTGAAAACAGAACCCACTCTGAAAAAAGATACCACTCTGAACACAGACCCCACTCTGAACACAGACATCACTCTGAACAAAAACCCCACTCTGAACACATCCCTCACTCTGAACACATACACCCCACTCTGAACACAGTGCTCACTCGGAGCAGAGGCCTCACTTTGAATACAGACCTCACTCTGAACACATACACCCGACTCTGAACACAAACACCCCATTCTGAACACAGGCACCAAAATCTGAACAAAGACAATCTGAACGAAGACTTCACTCTGAAAAAGACAGCACTCTGAACCCGACACCACTCTGAACACATATACCACACTCTGAACACATAGACCCCACTCTGAACACATGCACCACAATCTGAACAAAGGCACCACTCTGAAAACAGGCCCCACTCTGAATACAGGCCCTCTCTGAACACAGGCCCCACTCTGAACACAGGCCCCACTCTGAAAACAGACCCCACTCTGAAGATTTGTGTGTCAGTGTTGACAGAGCTTTATTGTACATCTGGACGATGCTGTTCCTCTCTGCTCATTTCTCCTTCACCCCCGTGGCTCCACCCACCTTTGGAACATTACAGATCTCATTTACATTCTCCTCTCCTTTTCATCCCCGAATTCTCCTCTCCTCCACTTTAGTTCATTCTGTAAATCTTCATTAAATCTGCTTTTCATTTTCCCCGTTTCACCAGCCTGACACAGCAACTGAAATATTTTGGTCATTTTCCAAATGAATTGCTTACTTTGCATTCAAAGGAACAAAGCCACGTCATCAACAGAATACGTTTTCATGGGAGACAGAGATTGCTCAGGGGCAAAGGAGGTATCTGTTTTGTTGAAGTTCGAATTCAAACAATATTCTATCCAAAACAAACTGTGAGACAGGACTTTGTGTCACATGAGGAGAAACGCTCCGATCATTGTTATGTTATGCACAGACCCGAAAATATTTCGTGCCAATAACAAAATAAATTCTAAATAGTCCCTGAACTGATAAAGTTGTTCTAAGGTGCCATTCAAGTGCCATCATAAACCTATTTAAATCCTGTTTCTTCAAACTTATTTTCTCCACCTATCTCCTTACCCCGCACATTTTGACCCTCACATTCAACACGCTGCTGAATTCTTTGTAAAGCAATCTCCGATATCTATTAACAAACAAAGCCTGGCACTGAATACAGACCGAAACTGCATAAGGGCCATATTCTGAACACAGGCCCCAGTCTGAAGATGTTTTTTGTTAGTGTACAGGAAACTTTATTGCACATCTGGACGATGCTGTTCCTCTCCCCTCACTTCTCCTTCACCCCGCCCCACCGCCTTGGCTCGACCCATCTTTGTAACATTAGTTGTGTCATTTACATTTCCCCTTCCTCTTCGTCAGCGAATCTTCCTCTCCTCCACTTTACTTCTTTCTCTAAGTATGCTGTAAATCTGCTTTTATTTTCCCCATTTAGTTGCTTTCCTCTGTAAACATAACACTTTGGTCAGTTTTCAACTTGATTCCATAGTTTGGATTCGAAGCAACAAAGCTAACTCATGGACAGAATATATTTTCATCAGGGACAGAGATTGCTCACGGGGAAGGAAGAATTCTGCTAAGTTTCAGGCGTAAATCTCAAAACATTGTATCGACGACAAATTATGAGACTCGGGCCTGTGTCACAGGAGGGGAACACAATTAACATTCACCCCTGGCAACTAAATACCAGAGATCAAATTACAGTGCGGAGTTCAGGACTTAAAATAAATCTCTTTAAGCCGCTCTTTTTCTCACATTCTGCTATCAGTTGAATCGTTTATAAATTAGTCTGAGGTATCTATTTATAAACAAAGCCTGGCACTGAACACAGATCCGACACGGAACACAGACTCCTCTCAGAACAAAGGCACCACTCCCAACACAGACAGAATTCGGAACACAGACCCCACTCTGAGCAAAGACACCAATCTGAACACAGGCCCCACTCTTAATACACACTCCCCACTCTGAACACAGACCCCACTCTGAACTTAGACCCCAATCTGAACATAGAGTCTAATCAACACATCGTCATCAGACAGAACGCAAATCCCAGTCTGAACACAGACCCCACTCTGAAGATTCCTGTGTTCGTGTAGACAGAGCTTTATTTTACATCTGGACGATACTTTCATCTCTCCCCACTTCTCCTTCAACCCCGTGGTTCCACCCACGTTTGGAACATTACTTATGTCATTAACATTCCCCAGACCTCTTCATTCCGAATTCTCCTCTCCTCCACTTTAATTCTTTCTGCAAAGCTTCATTAAATCTGCTTTTTATTTTCCCCATTTTACCTGCCTGACTCAGCAACTAACATTTTGGTCATTTTGGAACTGAATTAATTACTTTGCATACCAAGGAACAAAGCCACGTCATCGACAGAAGATATTTTCATGCGTGACATGGATTGTTCAGGGGGAAGGGAGCTATCTGTCTTCTTGAATTTCGAATTCAATCAATATTCTGTCCTAAACTGTGAGGCAGGAACTTGTGTCACATGTGGGGAAACACTCTGAACATTCACCCCTGAGACCTACAGATCTCAGGTAGAATTGTTCTGTTTTGCTCAGACCCGAACATGTCTCGTGCCAGTAATGAAAGACATCCTCAATAGTCCCTGAACTGAAAAGTTGTTCAAAGGTGCCATTCAAGTGCCGTCAAAAACCTATTTAAAACCTGTTTCTTCAATGTTATGTTTTCCACCTATCTCCTTAACACGCACTATCCCTGCCACACACTCTGCGCGCTGTTGAATTATTTCAAAGCAATCTCCGATATCTATTTAAAAACAAATTCTGACACTGAATACAGATCAAAACTATACATTGTCCGCCCTCTGATAACTGTCCCCGCTATACGAACACAAAGCCCACAGGAAGCGGTGTGGGAGACGGTGTAATCAATGTAGCTGTGAGAGCCGGTATTCTTTATAAGTCCATGAATTGGCAGCTTTGCTCTGTGGTGCCGATCACGTGCACGCAATAGAAAACCTATTTCTTCAAAAGGCTTTTCCTCCATTTTCTCTTTAACCCGCAATCTCTCCCACATTCTGCGCGCAGTCGAATACTTTGTAAAGTAACCTGAGGTATCTATTCATAAACAAATTCTGACACTGTATACCGACCACCACTGCATAAGGGCCATGCTCTGAATCGAGGCCCTTCTCTGAACACAGACTCCATTCTGAAGATGTCTTTGTTAGTGTACAGGATACTTTATTGTAAATCTGGACAGTGCTGTTCCTCTCCCCTCACTTCTCCTTCACCCCGCACCACCCCCTTGGCTCGACCCATCTTTGTATCATTACTTATGTCATTTACATTTCCCCCTCCTCTTCGTCAATGAATCTTCCTCTCCTCCAGTTTACTTCTTTCTCCAAGTATGCGGTAAACCTGCTTTTTATTTTTTTTTCCATTTTAGTTGCTTTTCTCTGTAAATATAACACTTTGGTCAGTTTTCAACTTAATTCTTGACATTGAATTACGAGCAACAAAGCCACCTCATCGACTGAATACATTTCCATACGGGACAACGCTTGCTCAGGGGGAGGGAGGATTTCTGTTCAGTTGAAGGCGTAATTCTCACAAAATTTAATCGAGAACAAACTGTGAGACACCGTCCTGTGTCAGAGGAGGGGAACACCATGAACATTCACCCCTGGGAACTAAATACCCGAGATAAAATTACTGTGCAGATTTCGGACCTTGAACTATTTCGTGCCATTAATGTAAAGATGTATTTAATACATCCTGATTTTTTAAAGAGGCTGTAAGGTGTCTGCAAGTGCCTTCAAAAGCGGCTTTAATACCAATTTGTTCAGAGAGCTTGGCCTCCATCTATCTCTTTGAACTGCACTCTCTCACACAATATGCACGCAGTTGAATCCTACATAAATTATTCTGAGTTATTGATTGATAAACAAAACCTGAGAGTGAACACAGATCCCACACGGAACAGAGACTCCTCTCAGAACACAGACTCCACTCTGAACACAGACCAAAGTCGGAACACAGCCCAACTCTGAACACCGACCCCACTCCAAACACAGACCCCACTCTGAGCACAGACCTCACTCTGAACACAGACCCCACTCTGAGCACAGACCTCACTCTGAACACAGACCCCACTCTGAACACAGATCTCACTCTGAACACAGAACCCACTCTGAAGACAGACACCATTCTGAACACAGGACCCACTGTTCACATGGACCCCACTCTGAACACATACACCTCACTGTGGACACTGACCACACTGTGAACACAGACCCCACTCTGAACACAGGCCCCACTTTGAACACAGACCCCACTTTGAACACAGACCCCACTCTGAAAACAGGCACCACTTTGAACACAGACACCACTCTGAACACAGACCTCACTCTGAACAAAAACCCCACTCTGAACACAGACCTCACACTGAACACAGACAACCCACTCTGAACACAGAGATCACTCTGAAAAATAGACCCCACTCTGAACACAGGAGCCACTCAGAACACAGGCCCCACTTTGAACACAGACCACACTCTGAACACAAGCACCCCACTGTGAACACAGACCACACTGTGATCACAGACCACACTGTGAACACAGAAACCACTGTGAACACAGACTCCACTCTGAACACAGACACAACTCTGAAGGAAGACAGAACTCTGAACACAGGCCCAACTCTGAACACAGGCCCAACTCTGAACACAGTCCACACACTGAACGCAGACACCACTCAGAAACCATAAACCCCACTCTGAACACTGTCGCCACTCAGAACACATTCCCCAGAATGAGCATGGACCCCACTCTGGACACGAACACCACTCTGAGCAAGAACCCCACTCTGAGCACGGGCCCCACTCTGAGCACAAACTCCACTCTGAGCACGGGGCCCACTCTGAGCACGGGGCCCACTCTGATCACGGAGTGAACTCTGAAGACAGATCCAACATGTGAACACAGTCCCCGCTCTCAACACAGAACCCACTCTGAGCATGGACCCCAATCTAAACACAGAACCCACGGCGAACACAGTCCCCACTCCGAACACAGAGCCACTCTGAAGCAGAACCCTCTCTGAATGCAGTCCCCACACTGAACACAAACCCATTCTGAACACAGATCCCACACAGAACACAGATCCCACTCTGAACACAGACCACATTCAGAACAGAGACCACACTCTGAACACAGACCCCACTCTGAGCACAGAATCCACACTGAACACAGACCCAATTCTGAACACAGATCCACTCCGAACACATACCCGACTCTGAAGATTTCTGTGTTCGTATCGAAAGAGCTTTATTTTACATCTGGACGACGCTGTTCCTCTCTCCTCATTTCTCCTTCATCCCCTTGGCTCCACCCACCTTTCGAACGTGACATTTGTGAGTTACATTCCCCCTTCCTCTTCATCCCCGAATTCACCTCTCCTCCACTTTAGTTCTTTCTGTAAATCTTCTTTAAATCTGCTTTTGTTCCACCCATTTAACCAGCCTGACTCAGTAACCAAAGAAAATTGGTCAGTTTGCAAAATGAATTGCTTACTTTGCATACAAAGCAACAAAGCCACCTCATGGACAGAATGTATTTTCATAAGGGACAGAGATTGCTCAGGGAATGGAGGAATTCTGTTCAGTTAAAAGCTTAGTTCTCACAAAATTGTATCAAGAACAAACTATAATACACCACCCTGTTTCACATGGGGGGAACACTGTGAACATTCACACTTGGGAACTGAATACTGGAGATAAAATTACTGTGCGGAGTTCAGGCCTTGAAATATTTAGTGCCAGTAATGAAAAGATGCCCTCAATATATCCTGAATTGTAAAGAGGCTGGAAGGTGTCTTCAAGTGCCTTCAAAAGATGCTTTAAAACCAATTTGTTCAGAGAGCTTTGAGTCCATCTATTTCTTTAAGCTGCACTCTCTCACACAGTACGCACGCAGTTCAATCCTTTATAAATTATACTGAGTTATCGATTGATAAACAAAGCCTGACACTGAACACAGATCCGACACGGAACACAGACTCCTCTCAGAACACAGACTCCACTCTGAACACAGACCCCACTCTGAACGCAGACCCCACTCTGAACACATTTCCAACTCTGAACACAGACCTCACTCCACATGCAGGCATCACTCTGAACGCAGACACCACTCTGAACATCGACTTCGCTATGGAAAAAGACACCACTCTGAACACAGACCTCGCTCTGAACACAGACATCACTCTAAAAAAAGACAGCACTCTGAACACATGCCCAAGTCTGAACACAGACCCCACTCTGAACACAGACCTTACTCCACATGCAGGCATCAGACTGAACGCAAACACCACTCTGAACGCAGACACCACTCTGAACATCGACTTCGCTCCGGACAAAGACACCACTCTGAACAAAGACAGCACTCAGATCACAGACACCACTCTGAAAACACATCTCACCCACTCTAAAAACATGCACCCCAATCTGAACAAAGACACCACTCTGAACACAGGCCCCACTCTGGACACAGACCCCACTCTTACGATTTCTGTGTTAGTGTGGACAGAGCTTTATTGTACATCTGGACGATGCTGTTCCTCTCTCCTCACTTCTCCTTCACCCCAGTGGCTCCACCCACCTTTGGAACATTACATATTTCATTTACATTCCCCTCTCCTTTTCATCCCCGAATTCTCCTCTCCTCCACTTTAGTTCTTTCTGTAAATCTTCTTTAAATCTGCTTTCAATTTTCCACATGTTACCAGCCTGACCCAGTAACTGAAATATTTGGTCATTTTCCATATGAATTGATTGCTTTGCATACAATGGGACAATGCCACCTTATCAACAGGATGCGTTTTCATAAGGGACACAGATTGCTGAGGGGAAACGGAGGTATCTGTTTTTTTGAAGTTCGAATTCAAACAATATTGTGTCCAAAACAAACTGTGAGACAGGACTTTGTGTCACACGAGGACAAACGCTCCTCACATTCAACCGTGGGATCAACATATCTCAGGTAGAATTGTTATGTTTTGCTCAGACCCGAACATATTTCGTGCCAGTAATGAAATACATCCTCATAGTCACTGAACTGATAAAGTTGCACTCGGGTGCCATTCAAGAGCCATCAAAAACCTATTTAAATCCTGATTCTTCAAACCTATTTTCTCCACCTATCTCCATGCCCCGCACTGTTTGTCCCTCACATTCTGCACGCTGCTGAATTCTTTTTAAAGTAATCTCCGATATCTATTAACAAACAAAGCCTGGCACTAAATTCAGACCGAAATTGCATAAGGGCCATATTCTAAACAGAGTCCCCAGTCTGAAGATGTTTTTTGTTAGTGTACAGGAAACTTTATTGCACATCTGGTCGATGCTGTTCCTCTCCCCTCACTTCTCCTTCACCCCGCCCCACCCCCTTGGCTCGACCCATCTTTGTAACATTAGTTATGTCATTTATATTTCCCCTTCCTCCTCCTCATCGAATCTTCCTCTCATCCACTTTACTTCTTTCTCTAAGTATGCTGTAAATCTGCTTTTATGTTCCCCATTTTAGTTGCTTTCCTCTGTAAACATAACACTTTGGTCAGTTTTCAACTTAATTCCATACTTCGGATTACCGAGCAACAAAGCCACCTCATGGACAGAATATATTTTCATACGGGACAGAGATTGCTCAGGGGGAAGGAGGAATTCTGTTCAGTTAAAGGCTTAATTCTCATAAAATTGTATTGACAACAAATTATGAGACTCGGGCCTGTGTCACAGGAGGGGAACAATATTAACATTCACCCCTGGGAACTAAATAAATAGATCAAATTGCAGTGCGGAGTTCAGGCCTTTACATATTTAGTGCCAGGAATGTAAATATGCTGTTAATATGTCCTTAATTGTAAAGAGGGTCTAAGGTGTCTGCAAGTGCCTTTAAAACCCATTTCTTCAAAGAGCTTTGCCTCCATCTATCTCTTTAAGCAGCACTTTTGATCACATTCTGCAAGCAGCCGAATCCTTTTCAAATTAGACTGAGGTATCTATTTATAAACAAAGCCTGACACTGAACACAGATCCGACACAGAACACAGACTCCTCCCAGAACAAAGACACCACTCTCTACTCAGACCAAAGTCGGAGCACAGACCCCACTCTGAACAAAGCTACCAATCTGAACACAGGCCCCACTCTGAACATAGAGTCTGATCAACACATCGTCATTACACTGAACGCAAATCCCAGTCTGAACAGAGAAACCCACTCTGAACACAGACCCCGCTCTGAAGATTCCTGTGTTCGTGTAGACAGAGCTTTATTTTACATCTGGACGATACTTTCATCTCTCCCCACTTCTCCTTCAACCCCCGTGGCTCCACCCACGTTTGGAACATTACTTATGTCATTTCCATTCCCCAGACCTCTTCATTCCGAATTATCCTCTCCTTCACTTTAATTCTTTCGGCCAAACTTCTTTAAATCTGCTTTTTATTTCCCCCATTTTACCTGCCTGACTCAGTAACTGTAAAATTTTGGTCATTTTCTAACTGAATTCTTTACTTTGCATACCAAGGAACAAAGCCACGTCATCGACAGAATATATTTTCATGCGGGACAGAGATTGCTCATGGGGAACGGAGCTATCTGTCTTGTTCAATTTCGAATTCAATCAATATTCTGTCCGAAACTGTGAGGCAGGACCTTGTGTCACATGAGGGGAAACACTCTGAACATTCACCCCTGAGACCTACAGATCTCAGGTAGAATTGTTATGTTCTGCTCAGACCCGAACATGTCTCGTGCCAGGAATGAAAGACATCCTCAATAGTCCCTGAAATGATAAATTTGTTCTAAGGTGCCATTCAAGTGCCCTCATAAACATATTTAAAACATGTTTTTTCAATGTTATTTTCTCCACCTGTCTCCTTAACACGCACTATACCTGCCACACATTCTGCGCGCTGTTGAATTGTTTGTAAAGCAATCTCCGATATCTATTTGCAAACAAAGCCTGACACTGAATACAGATCGAAACTAAACATTGTCCCCACTCTGATAAATATCCCCGCTTTGGGAACACGAAGCCCACAGGAAGCGGGGTGGGAGTCGGTGTAATCAATGTGGCTGTGAGAGCCGGTGTTCTTTATCTGTCCCTGAATTAGCAGCGTTCCTCTGTGTTGCCGATCATGTGGACGCAAATGAAAACCAATTTCTTCAAAACGCTTTTCCTCCATTTTCTCTTGAACCCGCAATCTCTCCGACATTCTGCGTGCAGTCGAATTCTTTGTAAAGTAATCTGAGGTATCTATTCATAAACAAATTCTGACACTGTATACCGATCACCACTGCATAAGGGCCATGCTCTGAATAGAGGCCCTTCTCTGAACACAGACTCCATTCTGAAGATGTCTTTGTTAGTGTACAGGATATTTTATTGTAAATCTGGACGATGCTGTTCCTCTCCCCCCACTTCTCCTTCACCCCGCACCACCCCCTTGGCTCGACCCATCTTTCTTTCATTACTTATGTCATTTACATTTCCCACTCCTCTTCGTCATTGAATCTTCCTGTCCTCCACTTAACTTCTTTCTCTAAGTATGTGGTAAACCTGCTTTTTATTTTTTTTCCATTTTAGTTGCTTTTCTCTGTAAATATAACACTTTGGTAAGTTTTCAACTTAATTCCTTACTTTGGATTCCAAGCAACAAAGCCACCTCATCGACAGAATATATTTCCATACGGGACAAAGCTTGCTCAGGAGGAGGGAGTAATTCTGTTTCGTTAAAGGCGTAATTCTCACAAAATTGTATCGAGAACAAACTGTGAGACACCGCCCTGTGTCACAGAAGGGGAAAACTATGAACATTCACCCCTGAGAACTAAATACCCGATATAAAATTACTGTGCGGAGTTCAGGCGTGGAACAATTTAGTGCCATTAATGTAAAGATGCACTTAATGTATCCTGAATTGGTAAATAGGTTGTAAGGTGTCTGAAAGTGCCTTCAAAAGCTGCTTTAAAACCAATTTGTTCAGAGAGCTTTGCCTCCATCTATCTCTTTAAAATGCACTCTCTCATACATTATGCACGCAGTTGAATCCTTTATGAATTATTCTGAGTTATTGACTGATAAACAAAGCCTGACACTGAACACAGATCCCACACGGAAAACAGGCTCCTCTCAGAACACAGACTCCACTCTGAACACAGACCAAAGTCGGAACACAGACCCCACTCGGAACACAGACCCAATTCTGAACACAGACCGACTCTGAACACAGACCCAGCTCTGAAGATTTCGGTGCTCGTATCGAAAGAGCATTATTGCACATCTGGAAGACGCTGTTCCTCTCTCCTCATTTCCCCGTCACCCCCGTGGCTCCAGCCATCTTTGGAACTTTCCATATGTCAGTTACATTCGCCCTTCCTCTTCATCCCCGAATTCTCCTCTCCTCCACTTTAGTTCTTTCTGCGATTCTTCTTTAAATCTGCTTTTTATTTTCCACATTTTACCAGCCTCACTCAGCAACCAAAATATTTTGGTCATTTTCCAAATGAATTGCTTACTTTGCATACAAAGCAACAAAGCCACCTCATGGACAAAATATATTTTCATACGGGACATAGATTGCTCAGGGGATGGCGGAATTCTGTTAAGTTCAAGGCTTAATTCTCACAAAATTGTTTCCAGAACAAACTATAAAACACCGCCCAGTTTCACATGGGGGAACAGTGTGAACATTCACCTGTGGGAACGAAATAGCCGAGATAAAATTAATGTGCGGAGTTCAGGCCTTGAAATATTTAGAGCCAGTAATGAAAAGATGCCCTTACTATATCCTGAATTGTAAAGAGGCTGGAAGGTGTCTGCAAGTGCCTTCAAAAGCTGCTTGAAAACCAATTTGCTCAGAGAACTTTGCCTCCATCTATCTCTTTAAGCTGCACTCTCTCATACAGTATGCACGCAGTTGAATCCACTCTGAACACAGACCCAATTCTGAACACAGTCCCACTCTGAACACAGACCCTGCTCTGAAGATTTCTGTGTTCGTATAGAAAGAGCTTTATTGTACATCTCGACGACGCTGTTCCTCTCTCCTCATTTCTCCTTCACCCCGGTGGCTCCACCCACCTTTGGAACATTACATGTGTCAGTTACATTCCCCCTTCCTCTTCATCCCCGAATTCTCCTCTCCTCCACTTTAGTTCTTTCTGTAAATCTTCTTTAAATCTGCTTTTTATTTTCCCCATTTTACCTGCCTGACTCAGCAACCGAAAAAAGTTGGTCATTTTCCAAATGAATTGCTTACTTTGCATACAAAACAACAAAGCCACCTCATCGACAGAATATATTTTCATACGGCACAGAGATTGCTCAGGGGGAAGGAGGAATTCTATTTAGTTCAATGCTTAATTCTCACAAAATTGTATCCAGAACAAACTACAATAAACCGCCCTGTGTCAAATGAGGGGAACACCGTGAACATTCACCCCTGGGAACTAAATAACCGAGATAAAATTACTGTGTGGAGTTCAGGCCTTGAAATATTTAGTGGCAGCAATGAAAATATACCCTTAATATATCCTGAATTGTAAAGAGGCTGTAAGGTGTCTGCAAGTGCCTTCAAAAGCTGCTTTAAAACCAATTTGTTCCGAGAGCTTTGCCTCCATCCATCTCTTTAAGCTGCACTCTCTAACACGGTATGCACGCAGTTGAATCCTTTATAAATTATTCTGAGTTATTGACTGATAAACAAAACCTGAGAGTGAAGAAAGATCCCACTCGGAAAACAGGCTCCTCTCAGAACACAGACTCCACTCTGAACACAGACCAAAGTCGGTACACAGGCCCAACTCTGAACACAGACCTCACTCTGAACACAGACACCACTCTGAACACAGCCCCCACTCTGCACACAGACGACACTCTGAACACAGACCCCACTCTGAACACAGACCCCACTCTGAACACAGGCCCCACTTTGAACACAGACCCCACTTTGAACACAGGCACCACTCTGAACACAGACACCACGCTGAACACAGGCCACACTGTTTACATGGACCTCACACTGAACACATACACCCCACTGTGAACACAGAAACCACTGTAAACACTGACATCACCCTGAACACAGAAAGACAGCACTCTGAACACAAATCCCACTCAGAACACAGTCCCCACTCTGAAAACAGACACCGCTCTGAACACATAAACCCCACTCTGAACACTCTCGCCACTCAGAACACAGACCTCAATCTGAGCACGGGCCCCACTCTGAGCACGGACCCCACTCTGGACACGAACCACACACTGAGTACGGAGCACAGTCTGAACACAGATGCCACTGTGAACACAGTCCCCCCTCTCAACACAGAACTCACTCTGAACAGGGACCCCAACCTAAACACAGAACCCACGGTGAACACAGTCCCCACTCTGAACACAGAGCCACTCGGAAGCTGAACCCACTCTGAATGCAGTCCCCACACTGAACACAAACCCCATTCTGAACACAGACCCGCCACTGATCGCGGATCCCACTCTCAACACAGACCCCACTCTGAGCACAGACTCCACTCTGAACACAGAATCCACTCTGAACACAGATCCAATTCTGAACACAGACCCACTTTGAACACAGACCCCACTCTGAACACAGACCCCATTCTGAACACAGACCCACTCCGAACACATACCCCACTCTGAAGATTTCGGTGTTCGTTTCGAAAGAGCTTTATTTTACATCTGGACGACGCTGTTCCTCTCTCCTCATTTCTCCTTCACCCCCGTGGCTCCACCCACCTTTGGAACATTACATATGTCAGTTACATTCCCCCTTCCTCTTCATCCCCGAATTCTCCTCTCCTCCACTTTCGTTCTTTCTGTAAATCTTCTTTAAATCTGCTTTTTATTTTCCCCATTTTACCAGCCTCACTCACCAACCAAAAAAAATTGGTCATTTTCCAAATGAATTGCTGACATTGCATACAAAGCAACAAAGCCACCTCATGGACAGAATATATTTTCATAAGGGACAGAGATTGCTCAGGGGATGGAGGAATTCTGTTTAGTTGAAGGCTTAATTCTCAGAAAATTATATCCAGAACAAACTATAATACTCCGCCCTGTTTCACATGGGGGAACACTGTGAACATTCACCTGTGGCAACTAAATACTGGAGATAAAATAAATGTGCGGCGTTCAGGCCTTGAAATATTTAGAGCCAGTAATGAAAAGATGCCCTTACTATATCCTGAATTGTAAAGAGGCTGGAAGGTGTCTGCAAGTGCCTTCAAAAGATGCTTCAAAACCAATTTGTTCAGAGAGCTTTGCCTCCATCGATCTCTCTCTAAGCTGCACTCTCTCACACATTATGCACGCAATTGAATCCTTTATAAATTATTCTGAGTTATCGATTGATAAACAAAGCCTGACACTGAACACAGATCCCAACGGAACACAGACTCCTCTCAGAACACAGACTAAACTCTGAACGCAGACCCCACTCTGAACACAGAACCCACTCTGAACACAGACCCCACTCTGAACACAGACCCCACTCCACATGCAGGCATCACACTGAACGCAAACACCACTCTGAACATAGACACCACTCTGAACGTAGACCTGACTCTGAACAAAAACCCCACTCTGAGTACAGACCTCAATCTGAACACCGACACCTCACCCTGAACACATACACCCCTTTCTGAACACATGCACCCGTCTGATCACAGACACCACTCTGAAAACACATCTAACCCACCCTGAAAACATGCACCCCAATCTGAACAAAGGCCCCACTCTGAACACAGGCCCCACTCTGAAGATTTCTGTGTTAGTGTCGACAGAGCTTTATTGTACATCTGGACGATGCTGTTCCTCTCTCCTCACTTCTCCTTCACCCCCGTGGCTCCACCCACCTTTGGAACATTACAGATCTCATTTACATTCTCCTCTCCTTTTCATCCCCGAATTCTCCTCTCCTCCACTTTAGTTCTTTCTGTAAATCTTCTTTAAATCTGCTTTTCATTTTCCCCATGTTACCAGCCTGACCAAGTAACTGAAATATTTTGGTCTTTTTCCAAATGAATTCCTTGCTTTGCATACAATGGAACAAAGCCACGTCATCAACAGAATACGTTTTCATAAGGGACACAGATTGCTCAGGGGCAACGGAGGTATCTGTTTTTTTGAAGTTCCAATTCAAACAATATTCTGTCCATAACAAACTGTGAGACAGGACTTTGTGTCACATGAGGAGTCTGTGTTCCGTGTCGGATCTGTGTTCAATGTCACGCTTTGTTTATAAATAGATACCTCAGACTAATTTAAAAAGGACTCAACTGCTTGCATGAGGTGAGAAAAGGTGCGGCTTAAAGAGATAGATGGAGGCAAAGCTCTTTGAAGTAATTGTTTTTAAAACAGCTTTTGAAGGCGTTGCAGACACCTGAGACCATCTTTACAATTAAGGATATATTAAGGGCATCTTTACATTAATGGCACTAAACATTTCAAGGCCTGAACTCCGCACTGTAATTTTATCTCAGGTATTTAGTTCCCAGTGGTGAATATTAATAGTGTTCCCCTCCTCTGTCACAGGGCGGTGTCTCATAATTTGTTCTCGATAATATTTTATGAGAATTACGCCTCAAACTAAACAGATTTCCTCCTTCCCCCTCATCAATCTCAGTCCCTTATGAAAATATATTCTGTCTATGAGGTGGCTTTGTTGCTAGGAATCCAAAGTATGGAATTAAGTTGAAAACAAAGTGGTGTCTTTGTTCAGACGGGTGCCTGTGTTGAGAAAGGGGTCTATGTGTTCCTCCAAACATTCAACCCTGGGATCGACAGATCTCAGGTTGAATTGATATGTTTTGCTCAGACCCGATCAAATTTCGTGCCAGTAATACAAATAAATCCTCAATAGTCCCTGAACTGATAAATTTGCACTAAGGTGCCATTCAAGTGCAATCAAAAACCTTTTTTAAATCCTGTTTCTTCAAACTTATTTTCTCCCCCTATCTCCTTACCCCGCACTGTTTGTCCCTCACATTCTGCACGCTGCTGAATTCATTGTAAAGCAATCTCCGATATCTATTTGCAAACAAAGCCTGGGAATGAAAACAGACCGAAACTGCATCAGGGCCATATTCTGAACACAGGCCCAAGTCTGAAGATGTTTATTGTTAGTGTACAGGAAACTTTATTGCACATCTGGACGATGCTGTCCCTCTCCCCTCACTTCTCCTTCACCCCGCCCCACCCCCTTGGCTCGACCCATCTTTGTAACATTAGTTATGTCATTGACATTTGCCCTCCTCTTCGGAATCGAATCTTCCTCTCCTCCACTTTACATCTTTCTCTAAGTATGCTGTAAATCTGCTTTTATTTTCCTCATTAATTTGCTTTCCTCTGTAAACATAACACTTTGGTCAGTTTTCAACTTAATTCCATACTTTGGATTCCTAGCAACAAAGCCACCTCATGGACAGAATATATTTTCATATGGGACATAGATTGATGAGGGGGAAGGAGGAAATCTGTTTAGTTTGAGGCGTAATTCTCAGAAAATTTTATCGAGAACAAATTATGAGACACCGCCCTGTGACACAGGAGGGGACACTATTAACATTCACCCCTGGGAACTAAATACCTGAGATAAAGTTACAGTGCGGAGTTCAGGCCTTGAAATATTTAGTGCCATTAATGTAAAGATGCGCTTAATATGTCCTTAATTGTTAAGAGGGTCTAAGGTGTCTGCAACGCCTTCAAAAGCTGTTTTAAAACCCATTTCTTCAAAGAGCTTTGCCTCCATCTATCTCTTTAAGCCGCACTTTTTCTCACCTTATGCAAGCAGTTGAGTCCTTTATAAATGAGTCTGAGGTATCTATTTATAAACAAAGCGGGACACTGAACACAGATCCGACACGGAAGACAGACTCCTCTCAGAACAAAGACACCACTCTCTACACAGACCAAAGTCGGAACACAGACCCCACTCTGAACAAAGACAACAATCTGAACACAGGCCCCACTCTGAATACATACTGCCACTCTGAACACAGGCCACACTCTGAATACATACTGCCCACTCTGAACACAGGCCCCACTCTGAACTTCGACCCCCCTCTGAACATAGATTCTGCTCCACACCTAGTCATCAGACTGAACGCAAATCCCAGTCTGAAGACAGAAACCCACTCTGAACACAGACCCCACTCAGAAGATTCATGTGTTCGTGTAGACAGAGCTTTATTTTACATCTGGACGGTACTTTCATCTCTCCCCACTTCTCCTTCAACCCCCGTGGCTCCACCCACGATTCGAACATTACTTTTGTCATTTACATTCCCCAGACCTCTTCATTCCGAATTCTCCTCTCCTCCACTTTAATTCATTCTGCAAAACTTCTTTAAATGTGCTTTTTATTGTCCCCATTGTACCTGCCTGACTCAGCAACTGAAACATTTTGGTCATTTTCGAACTGAATTCCGTACTTTGCATGCCAAGGAACAAAGCCACGTCATCGAAAGAATATATTTTCATGCGTGACAGGGATTGCTCAGGGGGGACGGAGCTATCTGTTTTGTTGAATTTCGTATTCAATCAATATTCTGTCCGAAACTGTGAGACAGGACTTGTGTCACATGAGGAGAAACACTCTGAACATTCAACCCTGAGACTTAAAGATCTCAGTAAAAATTGCTATTTGGAGTTCAGAGCGTAACACATTTCGTGCCAGTAAGAAATATGCCCTTTTTCGTCCCGGAAATGGTAAAGTTGCTCTAAAGTGCCAATTAAGTGCCTTCAAAAAACTGTTTCAAACCTCCAAGGTATTCCCTCCATCTATCTCTTTAAGCCGCACTCTCTCTCTTTCTCTCTCTCTCACCTTCTGCACGCAGTTGAATTCTTTGTAAAGCAATCAGAGATATAAATTCACAAACAAAGCCTGACAGGGAACACAGATCTCACTCTGAACACAGGCCCCACTATGATCACAGACACCACTCCGATCACTGTCCCCACTCTGAACCCAGACCCCACTCTGAACACTGTTCCCACTCTGAACACTGTCCACACTCTGAACACAGACCCAGTATAAGCACGGACCCCACTGTGGACACGTCCCCACTCTGTGCACGAACTCAACTCTCAGCACGGAACCCACTCTGAGCACGGACACCACTCTGAGCACGGACCACACTCTGAGCACGAACCCCACTCTGAGCAAGACCCCCACTCTGAGCACGGACACCATTCTAAGCACGACCCCCACACTTAGTACGAACCCCACTCTGAGCACGGACCCCACTCTGAGCACGGACCCCACTCTGAGCAGGGACACCACTCTGAGAACGACGCCCACATTGAGTGCGAACCCAACACTGAGCACGGACCCAATTCTGAGAAGGAACCCCACTCTGAGCACGGACCCCAATCTGAGCAAGACCCCCACTCTGAGCACAGACCCCACTCTGAACACATACACCCCACTCTGAACACATACACCCCAATGTGAACACAGACCCCACTGTGAACACAGACACCACTCTGAACACAGACCCCACTCTGAACACAGACCCCACTCTGAACACACACCCCACGATGAAGAAAGACACCACTCTAAACAAAGAACCCACACTGAAAAAAGACCCCATTCTGAACACAGACCCCACTCTGGAAACAGACCCCACTCTGGACACAGACCCCACTCTTAAGACTCCTGTTTTAATGTTGACGATGTTGTTCCTCTTTTTCACTTCTCCTTCACCCCCGTGGCTCCACCCACCTTTGGAACATTATGTATTTCAATTAAATTCCCCCATCTCTTCATCCCGAATTCTCCCCTCCTCCACTTTCGTTGTTTCTGCAAATCTTCTTTAAATCTGCTTGTTATTTTCCCCATTTTACCAGCCTGACTCAGTAACTGAAACAGTTTGGTTCTTTTCCAACTGAATTGCTTACAATGCATACCAAGGAACAAAGCCACCTCGTCAACAGAAAAAGTTTTCGTGAGGGACACAGATTTCTCAGGGGCAACGGAGGTATCTGTTTTGTTGAATTTCGAATTCAACCAATATTCTGTTCGAAAAAAACTGTGTGGCAGTACCTTGTGTCACATGAGGAGAAACACTCTGAACATTCACCCCTGAGACTGAAAGATCTCAGGTTAAATTGCTATTTGAAGTTCAGAGCCTAACATGTTTCGTGCCAGTAATGAAAGATGTCCTGATTAGTCCCGGAAATGGTAAAGTTGCTCTCAGGTGCCACTCAAGTGCCTTCAAAAAACGGTTCAAACCATTTTCTTCCAAGGTATTCCCTCCATCAATCTCTTTCACCCGCACTCTCTCTCTCTCACCTTCTGCACCTAGTTGAATTCTTTGAAAAGCAATCTGAGATATATATTTACAAAAAAAAGCCTGACACTGAACACAGACCCCACTCTGAACACAATCCCCGCAAAAATCACAGACACCACTCTGAATACTGCCCCTCCTCTGAACCCTGCCCCCACTCTGAACACTGACCCCACTCTGAACGCGGACCCCACTGTGGACTCGGACCCCACTCTGGACACGGACCCCACTCTGGACACGGACCCCACTCTGAGCACGAACGCCACACTGTGCACGGACCCCACACTGAACACGGACCCCACTAAGAACATGGACACCACTCTGAGCACAGACGCCACTCTGAGCATGGAGCCTAATCTGAACACAGATGCCACTGTGAACACAGTCCCCGCTCTCAAAACAGAACCCAATCTGAGCACGGACTCCACTCCGAACACCGACTCCAGATTGAACACAGTCCCCACTTTGAACACGGACATACTCTGGCACAGACCCCACTGTGAACACAGTCCCCACTTTGAACACAGACCCACTCTGACATAGAACCCACACTGAGACAGAACCTACTCTGACACAGAACCCAATCTGAACACAGACCCACTCTGACATAAAACCCAGTCTGATACAGAACCAATCTGACACACTCTGAACAAAGACCCCACTCTGAAGATTCGTGTTTTAGTGTAGACAGAGCTTTATGGTACATCTGGACGATGCTGTTCCTCTCTCCGCATTCCTCCTTCATACCCGTGGCTCCACCCACCTTTGGAACATTAAATGTTTCATTTACATTCTCCTCTCCTTTTCATCCCCGAATTCCCCTCTCCTCCACTTTAGTTCTTTCTGTAAATCTTCTTTAAATCAGCTTTTTATTTTCCCCATTTTACCAGCCAGACCCAGGAACTGAAATATTTTGGTCATTTTCCAAATGAATCGCTTACTTTGCATACAAAGGAACAATGTGACCTCATCAACAGAATAAGTTTTCAAAAGGGACACAGATTGCTCAGGGGCAACGGAGATATCTGTTTTTTTGAAGTTCGACTTCAACCAATATTCTGTCCGAAACATATTGTGAGGCAGGACCTTGTGTCACATGAGGAGAAACACTCTGAACACTCACCCCTGGGACCTACAGATCTCATTTGGAATTGTTATGTTTTGCTCACACCCGAACATATTTCGTGCCAGTAGCAAAATAAATCCTCAAAAGTGCCTGAACTGATAAAGTGGTGCTAAGATGCCATTCAAGTGCCGTCAAAAACCAATTTAAAACCTCTTTCTTCAATGTTATTTTCTCCACCTATCGCCTTACCGCGCACTGTCTCTCCCTCACATTCTGCGCGCTGTTGAATTCCTTGTAAAGCAATCTCCGATATCTGGTTGCAAACAAAGCCTGACACTGAATTCAGATCTAAACTGAACATTGTCCCCACTCTGATAACTGTCCCCACTCTGGGAACACACAGCCCACAGGAAGCGGGGTGGGCGGCGGTGTTATCAATGTAGCTTTGAGAGCCGGTGTTCTTTATAAGTCCGTGAATTCGCAGCGTTGCTGTGTGGTGCCGATCATGTGGACGCAAAAGAAAACCTATTTCTTCAAATGGCTTTTCCTCCATTTCCTCTTTAACCTGCACTCTCTCACACAATCTGCGTGCATTCGAATTCTTTGTAAAGTAAACTGAGGTCTCTATTTACAAACAAAGCCTGACACTGAATACCAACCACCACTGCATAAGGACCACATTCTGAACACAGACCCCTCACTGAACACAGACCTCAATCTGATTACAGGCTCCACTCTGAGCACAGATCCCACTTTCGACACGGACCCGACACTGAGCACAGACTCCATTCTGAAGATGTCTTTGTTAGTGTACAGGAAACTTTATTGTACATCTGGACGATGCTGTTCCTCTCCCCTCACTTCTCCTTCACCCTCCATGGCTTCACGCACTATTGTAATATTACATATTTCATTTACATTTCCCGTCACCTTCGTCATCGAATCTTCCTCTCCTCCAATTTATTTATTTCTCTAAGTTTGTTGCAAACCATGTTGATATTTTCTCTATTTCAGTTGCTTTTCTCTGTAAATATAAGACTTTGGTCAGTTTTTAACTCAATTCCTTACTTTGGATTCCGAGCAACAAAGCCACCTCATCGACAGAATATATTTTCATACGGGACAGAGATTGCTCAGGGGGAAGGAGGAATTCTGTTTTGTTGAAGGCACAATTCTCAAAGTTGTATCAAGAACAAACTATGAGACACCGCCCTGTGTCACATGAGGGGAACACTATGAACATTCACACCTGGGACCGAAATACCTCAAATAAAAATACAGTGCAGAGTTCATGCCTTAACATATTTAGTGCCATTAATGTAAAGATACCCTTAATAATTCATTAATTGGTCAAGAGTCTGTAAGTCCTGAATTGGTTAGGAGACCACACTCTGAACACAGACCCCACTCTGAAGATTTCTATGTGAGTGTTGACGGAGCTTTATTGTACATCTGTTCGATGCTGTTCCTCTCTCCTCACTTCTCCTTCACGCCCGTGGCTCCACCCACCTTTGTTACATTACATATGTCATTTCTGTTCCCCCTCCCTCTTCATTCCCCAAACTTCCTCTTCTCTACTTCAGTTCTTTCTGCAAATCATCTTCAAATCAACTTTTTTATTTTTCCCATTTTACCTGCCTGACTCAGTAACTGAAACATTTTGGTCTTTCGCCCCACTCTGGACACAGACACCACTCTGGACACAGACCCCACTATGGACACAGACCCCACTCTGGACACAGACCTCACTGTGAAGATTCCTGTGTTAATGTTGACGGAGCTTTATTGTACATCTGGAAAATGCTGTTCTTCTCTCCTCATTTCTCCTTCAACCCCCGTGCTTCACCCACCTTTGTTACAATACTTATGTCATTTACATTCCCCCCTCCTCTTCAGTCCGACTTCTCCTCTCCTCCACTTTTGTTCTTTCTGCAAATCTTCTTTAAATCTGCGTTTTATTTTTTCCCATTTTACCTGCCTGACTCAGTGACTGAAACATATTGGTCATTCTCCAACTGCATTCATTACTTTGCATACCAAGGAACAAAGCCACCGAATCGACAGAATATATTTTCATTTGGGAAAGAGATTGCTCAGGGGGAACGGAGCTATCGGTTTTGTTGAATTTCGAATTCAACCAATATACTGTCCGAATCAAACTGTGAGGCAGAACTCTGAACATTCACCCCTGAGAATTAAAGATCTCAGGTAAAATTGCTATTTGGAGTTCAGAGCCCAACGTATTTCGTGCTAGTAATGAAAGATGTCCTTATTAGTCCCGGAAATGGTAAAGTTGCTCTGAGGTGCCAATCAAGTGCCTTCAAAAAACTGTTTAAAATCTTTTTTCTTCCAAGGTGTTTCATCCATCTTTCTCTTTAACCCGCACTCTCTCTCACTGTCTGCACGCAGTTGAATTCTTTCCAAAGCAATCTGATAGATCTATTCACAAACAAAGCCTGACACTGAACAAAGACCGACAATGAACACAGACCCAACTCTGAAAACATTCCCCACTCTGAACACAGAGCCAATTATGAACACAGGCCCCATCATGAACACAGGCCCCACTTTGAACACATGCACCCCACTCTGAACACTGTCACCACACAGAACACAGACCCCACAATGAACACGAACCCCACTATGAGCACGAACCCCACTCTGAGCACGAACCCCACTCTGAGCACGAACCCCACTCTGAGCACGAACCCCACTCTGAGCACGAACCCAACTCTGAGCACGAACCCAACTCTGAGCACGGACCCAACTCTGAGCACGGACCCAACTCTGAGCCCGGACCTCACTCTGAACACAGATCCAACTGTGAACACAGTCCCTCCTCTCAACACAGAATCCACTATGAGCACGGACCACAATCTAAACACAGTTCCCAAGGCGAACACAGTCCCCACTATGAACACAGCGCCACTCTGAAGCAGAACCAACTCTGAATACAGTCCCCACACTGAACACAAAGCCCATTCTGAACACAGACCCACACTGAACACAGACCCTGCTCTGAAGATTTCTGTGTTCGTATCGAAAGAGCTTTATTGTACATCTCGACGACGCTGTTCCTCTCTCCTCATTTCTTCTTCACCCCCGTGGCTACTCCCACCTTTGGAACATTACATATGTCATTTACATTCTCCTCTCCTCTTCATCCCCGAATTCTCCTCTCCTCCACTTAAATTCCTTCTGTAAATCTTCTTTAAATCTGCTTTTTATTTTCCCCATTTTACCAACCTGACTCAGTAACCGAAACATTTTGGTCATTTTCCAAATGAATTGCTTACTTTGCATAAAAAGCAACAAAGCCACCTCATCGACAGAATATATTTTCATACGGGACAGAGATTGCTCAGGGGGAAGGTGGAACTCTGTTTAGTTAAATGCTTAATTCTCACAAAATTGTATCCAGAACAAACTATAATAAACCGCACTTTGTCAAATGAGGGGAACACCGTGAACATTCACCTCTGGGAACTAAATAGCCGAGATAAAATTACTGTGCGGAGTTCATGCCTTGAAATATTTAGTGGCAGGAATGAAAAGATGCCCTCAATATATCCTGAATTGTAAAGAGGCTGTAAGGTGTCTGCAAGAGCCTTCAAAGGCTGCTTTAAAACCAATTTGTTCAGAGAGCTTTGCCTCCATCTATCTCTTTAAGCTGCACTCTCTCACACAGTATGAACGCAGTTGAATCCTTTATAAATTATTCTGTGTTATCGATTGATAAACAAAGCCTGACACTGAACACAGATCCCATACGGAACAGAGACACCTCTCAGAATACAGACTACACTCTGAACACAGACCCCACTCTGAACACAGACCCCACTCCACATGCAGGCATCACACTGAACGCAAACGCCACTCTGAACACAGACCTCACTCTGAACACATACACCCCACTCTGAACACAGTGCTCACTCGGAGCAGAGGCCTCACTTTGATTACAGACCTCACTCTGAACACATACACCCGACTCTGAACACATACACCCCATTCTGAACACAGGCACCACAATCTGAACGAAGAAAAACTGAACAAAGACTTCACTCTGAACAAAGACAGCACTCTGAACAAAGACACCACTCTGAACACAGGCCCAACTCTGAACACAGGCCCCACTCTGGACACAGACCCCACTCTGAAGATTTGTGTGTTAGTGTAGACAGAGCTTTATTGTACATCTGGACGATGCTGTTCCTCTCTCCTCACTTCTCCTTCACCCCCGTGGCTCCACCCACCTTTGGAACATTACAGATCTCATTTACATTCTCCTCTCCTTTTCATCCCCGAATTCTCCTCTCCTCCACTTTAGCTCTTTCTGTAAATCTTCATTATATCTGCATTTCATTTTCCCCGTTTCACCAGCCTGACACTGCAACTGAAATATTTTGGTCATTTTCCAAATGAATTGCTTACATTCAAAGGAACAAAGCCACGTCATCAACAGAATACGTTTTCGTGAGGGACAGAGATTACTCAGGGGCAACGGGGGTATCTGTTTTGTTGAAGTTCGAATTCAAACAATATTCTATCCAAAACAAACTGTGAGACAGGACTTTGTGTCACATGAGGAGAAACGCTCCGATCATTGTTATGATATGCTCAGATCCGAACATATTTCGTGCCAATAACAAAATAAATCCTCAATAGTACCTGAACTGATAAAGTTGTTCCAAGGTGCCATTCAAGTGCCATCAAAAACTATTTAAATCCTGTTTCTTCAAACTTATTTTCTCCACCTATCTCCTTACCCCGCACTGTTTGTCCCTCACATTCTGCACGCTGCTGAATTCATTGCAAAGCAATCTCCGATATCTATTTACAAACAAAGCCTGGCACTGAATAGAGATCGAAACTGCACAGGGGCTCTATTCTGAACACATGCCCCAGTCTGAAGATGTTTTTTGTTAGTGTACAGGAAACTTTAATGCACATCTGGACGATGCTGTTCCTCTCCCCTCACTTCTCCTTCACCCCGCCCCACCCCCTTGGCTCGACCCATCTTTGTAACATTAGTTATGTCATTTAAATTTCCCCTTCCTCTTCGTCATCGAATCTACGTCTCCTCCACTTTACTTCTTTCTCCAAGTATGCTGTAAATCTGCTTTTATTTTCCCCATTTAGTTGCTTTCCTCTGCAAACAGAACACTTTGGTCAGTTTTCAACTTTATTCCATAGTTTGGATTCCTAGCAACAAAGCCAACTCATGGACAGAATATATTTTCATCAGGGACAGAGATTGCTCAGGGGGAAGGAGGAATTCTGTTCAGTTATAGGCTCAATGCTCATGAAATTGTATTGACATCAAATTATGAGACTCGGGCCTGTGACACAGGAGGGGAACACTATTAACATTCAACCCTGGGAACTAAATAACTGAGATAAAATTACAGTGCGGAGTTCAGGCCTTAACATATTTAGTGCCAGGAATGTAAAGATGCCCGTAATATGTCCTTAATTGTAAAGGTGTCTGCAAGTGCCTTCAAAAGCTGTTTTAAAACCCTTTTTTCAAGAGCTTTGCCTCCATCTATCTCTTTAAGCAGCACTTTTTCTCACATTCTGCAAGCAGTCGAATCCTTTTTAAATTAGTCTGAGGTATCTATTTATAAACAAAGCCTGACACTAAAGACAGATCCGACACGGAACACAGACTCCTCCCAGAACAAAGACACCACTCTCTACTCAGACCAAAGTCGGAGCACAGACCCCACTCTGAACAAGCTACCAATCTGAACACAGGCCCCACTCTGAATACATACTGCCCACTCTGAACACAGGCCCCACTCTGAACATAGAGTCTAATCAACACATCGTCATCTGACTGAACGCAAATCCCAGTCTGAACACAGAAACCCACTCTGAGCACAGACCCCACTCTGAAGATTCCTGTGTTCGTGTAGACAGAGCTTTATTTTACATCTGGACGATACTTTCATCTCTACTCATTTCTCCTTCAACCCCCGTGGCTCCACCCATGTTTGGAACATTACTTATGTCATTTACGTTCCCCAGACCTCTTCATTCCGAATTCTCCTCTCCTTCACTAATTCTTTCGGCAAAACGTCTTTAAATCTGCTTTTTAGTACCACTATTTTACCTGCCTGACTCAGTACCTGTAACATTTTGGTCATTTACTAACTGAATTCTTTACTTTGCATACCAAGGAACAAAGCCACGTCATCGACAGAATATATTTTCATGCGGGACAGAGATTGCTCAGTGGGAACGGAGCTATCTGTCTTGTTGAATTAGGAATTCAATCAATATTCTGTCCGAACCTGTGAGGCAGGACCTTGTGTCACATGAGGGGAAACACTCTGAACATTCACGCCTGAGACCTACAGATCTCAGGTTGAATTGTTACGTTTTGCTCAGACCCGAACATGTCTCGTGCCAGTAATGAAAGACATCCTCAATGGTCCTTGAACTGATAAAGTTGTTCTAAGGTTCCATTCAAGTGCCGTCAAAAACCTATTTAAAACCTGTTTCTTCAATGTTATTTTCTCCACCTATCTCCTTAACACGCACTATCCCTGCCACACACTCTGCGCGCTGCTGAATTCTTTGTAAAGCAATCTCTGATATCTATTTGCAAACAAAGCCTGACACTGAATACAGATCGAAACTAAACATTGTCCCCACTCTGATAAATGTTCCCGCTTTGGGAACACAAAGCCCACAGGAAGCGGGGTGGGAGGCGGTGTAATCAATGTCGCTGTGAGAGCCGGTATTCTTGAAAAGTCCCTGAATTAGCAGCGTTGCTCTGTGGTGCCGATCATGTGGACGCAAAAGAAAACCAATTTCTTCAAAACGCTTTTCCTCCATTTTCTATTTCACCCGCAATCTCTCCCACATTCTGCGTGCAGTCGAATTCTTTGTAAAGTAATCTGAGGTATCTATTCATAAACAAATTCTGACACTGTATACCGACAACCACTGCATAAGGGCCATGCTCTGAATAGAGACACTTCTCTGAACACAGACTCCATTCTGAAGATGTCTTTGTTCGTGTACAGGATACTTTATTGTAAATCTGGACGGTGCTGTTCCTCTCCCCTCACTTCTCCTTCACCCCGCACCACCCCCTTGGCTCGACCCATCTTTGTATCATTACTTGTGTCATTTACATTTCCCCCTCCTCTTCGTCATTGAATCTTCCTGTCCTCCACTTTACTTCTTTCTCCAAGTATGCGGTAAACCTGCTTTATATTTTTTTCCCATTTTAGTTGCTTTTCTCTGTAAAGATAACACTTTGGTAAGTTTTCAAATTAATTCCTTACTTTGGATTCCTATCAACAAAGCCACCTCATCGACAGAATATATTTCCATACAGGACAAAGCTTGCTCAGGAGGATGGAGGAATTCTGTTTCGGTAAAGGCTTAATTCTCACAAAATTGTATCGAGAACAAACTGTGAGACACCGCCCTGTATCACAGAAGGGAAAAATTATGAACATTCACCCCTGGGAAATAAATACCCGAGATAAAATTAGTGTGCGGAGTTCAGGCCTTGAAATATTTAGTGCCATTAATCTAAAGATGCCCTTAATATATCCTGAATTGTTAAATAGTTTGTAAGGTGTCTGAAAGTGCCTTCAAAAGCTGCTTTAAAACCAATTTGTTCAGAGAGCTTTGCCTCCATCCATCTCTTTAAACTGCACTCTCTCACACAGTATGCACGCAGTTGAATCCTTCATAAATTATTCTGAGTTATTGACTGATAAACAAAACCTGAGAGTGAAGACAGATCCCACACGGAAAACAGGCTCCTCTCAGAACACAGACTCCACTCTGAACACAGACCAAAGTCGGTACACAGACCCACTCTGAACACAGACCTCACTGGGACAACAGCCCAATTCTGAACACAGACCCACTCTGTGCACAGAACCCACTCTGAAGATTACGGTGTTCGTATCGAAAGAGCTTTATTGTACATCTGGACGACGCTGTTCCTCTCTCCTCATTTCCCCGTAACGCCCGTGGCTCCACCCATCTTTGGAACATTCCATATGTCAGTTACATTCCCCCTTCCTCTTCATCCCAGAATTCTCCTCTCCTCCACTTCAGTTCTTTCTGTGAATCTTCTTTAAATCTTCTTTTTATTTTCCCCATTTTACCAGCCTCACTCAGCAACCACAATATTTTGGTTAGTTTCCAAATGAATTGCTTACTTTGCATACAAAGCAACAAAGCCACATCATGGATAGAATATATTTTCATACGGGACAGAGATTGCTCAGGGGATGGCGGAATTCTGTTTCCTTAAAGGCTTAATTCTCACAAAATTGTTTCCAAAACAAACTATAAAACACCGCCCAGTTTCACATGGGGGAACACTGTGAACATTCACACCTGGGAACTAAATAGCCGAGATAAAATTACTGAGCGGAGTTCAGGCCTTGAAATATTTAGAGCCAGTAATGAAAAGATGCCCTTACTATATCCTGAATTGTATCGAGGCTGTAAGATGTCTGCAAGTGCCTTCAAAAGGTGCTTCAAAATCAATTTGTTCAGAGAGCTTTGCCTCCATCTATCTCGCTAAGCTGCACTCTCTCACACAGTATGCACGCAGTTGAATCCTTTATAAATTATTCTGAGTTATCGATTGATAAACAAACACAGACACTGAACACAGATCCCACACCGAACACAGACTCCTCTCAGAACACAGAACCAATTCTGAACACAGACCCACTCTGAACACAGACCCAGCTCTGAAGATTTCTGTGTTAGTATCGAAAGAGCTTTATTGTACATCTCGACGACGCTGTTCCTCTCTCCTCAATTCTCCTTCACCCCCGTGGCTCCACCCATCTTTGGAACTTTCCATATCTCAGTTACATTCCCCCTTCCTCTTCATCCCCGAATTCTCCTCTCCTCCACTTTAGTTCTTTCTGTAAATCTTCTTTAAATCTGCTTTTTATTTTCCCCATTTTACCAGCCTGACTCAGCAACCGAAAAATGTTGGTCATTTTCCAAATGAATTGCTTACTTTGCATACAAAGCAACAAAGCCACCTCATCGACAGAACATATTTTCATACGGGACAGAGATTGCTCAGGGGGAAGGAGGAATTCTGTTTAGTTAAACGCTTAATTCTCACAAAATTGTATCCAGAACAAACTATAATAAACAGCACTGTGTCAAATGAGGGGAACACCGTGAACATTCACCACTGGGAACTAAATAACCGAGATAAAATTACTAAGCGGAGTTCAGGCCTTGAAATATTTAGTGGCATTAATGAAAAGATGCACTCAATATATCCTGAATTGTAAAGAGGCTTTAAGGTGTCTCCACGTGCCTTCAAAAGCTGATTTACAACCAATTTGTTCAGAGAGCTTTGCCTCCATCTATCTCTTTAAGCTGCACTCTCTCACACATATGCACGCAGTTGAATCCTTTCTAAATTATTCTGAGTTATAACTGATAAACAAAACCTGAGAGTGAAGACAGATCCCACTCGGAAAACAGGCTCCTCTCAGAACACAGACTCCACTCTGAACACAGACCAAAGTCGGTGCACAGTCCCAACTCTGAACACAGACCTCCCTCTGAATACATACCCCACTCTGAACACAGGCACCACTCTGAACACAGTCCCCACTCTGAACACAGACACCACAATGAACACAGACCCCACTCTGAACGCAACCCCCACTCTGAACACGACCCCATTCTGAACACATTCACCCCACTCTGCACACAGACGCCACTCTGAACACAGAGTCTGAGGTATCTATTTATAAACAAAGCGTGACACTGAACACAGATCCGAGACGGAACACAGACTCCTCTCAGAACAAAGACACAACTCTCGAAACAGACCAAAGTCGGAACACAGACCCTACTCTGAACAAAGACAACAATCTGAACACAGGCCCCACTCTGAATACATACTGCCAGTCTGAACACAGGCCCCACTCTGAATACATACTCCCCACTCTGAACACAGGCCCCACTCTGAAATTAGACCCCACTCTGAACATAGATTCTAATCAACACCTCGTCATCAGACTGAACGCAAATCCCAGTCTGAACACAAAAACCCACTCTGAACACAGACCCCACTCTGAAGATTCATGTGTTCGTGTAGACATAGCTTTATATACATCTGGACGATACTTTCATCTCTCCCCACTTCTCCTTTAACCCCCGTGGCTCCACCCACGATTGGAACATTACTTTCGTCATTTACATTCCCCAGACCTCTTCATTCCGAATTATCCTCTCCTCCACTTTAATTCTTTCTGCAAAACTTCTTTAAATCTGCTTTTTATTTTCCCCATTGTACCTGCCTGACTCAGCAACTGAAACAATTTGGTAATTTTCTAACTGAATTCCGTACTTTGCATGCCAAGGAACAAAGCCACGTCATCGAAAGAATATATTTTCATGCGTGACAGGGATTGTTCAGGGGGAACGGAGCTATCTGTTTTGTTGAATTTCGTATTCAATCAATATTCTGTCCGAAACTGTGAGGCAGGACTTGTGTCACATGAGGAGAAACACTCTGAACATTCACCCCTGAGACTTAAAGATCTCAGGAAAAATTGCTATTTGGAGTTCAGAGCGTAACACATTTCGTGCCAGTAAGACATATGTCCTTTTTAGTACCGGAAATGGTAAAGTTGCTCTAAAGTGCCAATTAAGTGCCTTCAAAAAACTGTTTCAAACCTCCAAGGTATTCCCTCCATCTATCTCTTTAACCCGCACTCTCTCTCTCTCTCTCTCTCCTTCTGAACGCAGTTGAATTCTTTGTGAAGCAATCAGAGATATCAATTCACAAACAAAGCCTGACACGGAACACAGACCCCACTCTGAACATTGTCCCCACTCTGAACCCAGACCGCACTCTGAACACAGGTCCCACTATGATCACAGACACCACTCCGATCACTGTCCCCACTCTGAACCCAGACCCCATTCTGAACCCACACCCAACCCTGAACACAGGTCCTACTATGATCACAGACACCACTCCGATCACTGTCCCCACTCTGAACCCAGACCCCACTCTGAACACTGTCCACACTCTGAACACTGTCCACACTCTGAACACAGACCCAGTATAACCACGGACCCCACTGTGGACACGTCCCCACTCTGTGCACGAACACAACTCTCATCACGGAACCCACTCGGAGCACGGACACCACTCTGAGCACGGACCACACTCTGAGCACGAACCCCACTCTGAGCAAGACCCCCACTCTGAGCACGGACACCATTCTGAGCACGACCCCCACACTTAGTACGAACCCCACTCTGAGCACGGACCACACTCTGAGCACGGATCCCACTCTGTGCACGGATCCCACTCTGTGCACGGACCCCACTAGAGCACGGACCCCACTCTGAGCACGGACACCACTCTGTGCACGGATCCCACTCTGTGCACGGATCCCACTCTGAGCACGTACCCCACTCTGAGCACGG